>NW_027507686.1:227069381-227121881 GCF_037356315.1 Lithobates pipiens | reverse complement strand
TAAGTTGCGTAGATACCCGCGAGTATCTATGCCTGGAAGTGGGAGCAAAATACCTGTATTAGACAAATATTTGCTCCCCCCTCAAATATGCCAATTGTGACACCGGAAAGGGGGGGGGGATTCCGAAAAGCGGAAGTTCTATTTTTTGTGTGGAACTCCACTTTAAAGTGGTTGTAAAGGCTCAAGATTTTTTTTTACCTTCATACTGTACATTCTATGCATAAAGGTAAAACCCCTTCTGTTTGCAGCAGCCCACCCAGCCGCCCTGAGCCTGATCTTGATCCAGCGATGTGCACAAGAGCAGCGACTCTCCTGGGTCTCCTCATTGGCTGAGACAGCAGCGGGAGCCTTTGGGTCAATGAGCAGAGAGCGGGGACAGGGCCCAAGCCAAGCCTCATGTGTGAATGGACACACAGGGCAGCAGCTCAGATGCCTCGATGGTAAGCTGCTTGCTATGGGGACACTCGGCAGGGCCGAGGGGTGTCAGCAGGGGACCCAAGAAGAGGTGGATTGGGGGCTGCTCTGTGCAAAGCCACTGTATGCAAGTATGACATGTTATATAAAAGAAAAAAAAAATCTGCCTTTAATATCACTTTAAGACTACCCTGCCTACATTGTCACAACTTTCACTGCAGAACAAACAGTGTTGTCACCCTGTTGCTGCTAGTGGATCTATTGACAGGATAAAGAGGCAATACAACCATGTTACAAGCGGGGACACAAAAACTGCTGCGTTCGTGCCAGTGATAAATTGCAGCACATATGTTTTTTTTTTTTTTTTCCCATAGTACCATTTTAAGCACACTCTAGATAGATGCATTGTGGCTACGTAAAATATGTAGCTCACATACATATAGCTGTAAAGCAGGGGTTTCAAACTGGCGGCCCTCTAGCTGTTGCGGAACTACAAGTTCCATCACCCCTCTACCTGTGGGAGTCATGCTTGTAACAGTCAGCCTTGCAATGCCTCATGGGACTTGTAGTTTCACAACAGCTGAAGGGCCACCAGTTTGAGACCCCTGCTGTAAAGAGCTTGGCCTACCTGTTATTGACTTTATTTTAATACCGCTAAATGATGTTTGACAGCTCATGCCTTTCATTGAACAGCAGTATTTACATACAGCGATCACTATATATAAATGTGTCCAGGGTTATTTATGATTAACAGGGAGACTTGTGAGCACATACCTTCTTAGTAGGCATCTTAAGTTTCATAAACTCAGCTTCTCTGCACAGAACATTCCAGGGAGCGTGGATTTTCACAAATCCCACACCATGCATCTTCGTCTATACCAAGAAAAAAAAAAAAAAAAAAAAAGTTCACTTAGAATACCATATTAACCACACTCAAGGATCTAATGGCTTATCATAATTCATTTTATATTCATAAGCATGTTTTTATGGTTACACGATATCCTGAGAAAATCTGAGTAGCAACATCAGAGTACAGTAGTGTGCCGAAGCTAGAAAATACAATTTCTCAGTGTGTGTGTGTGTGTATATATATATATATATATATATATATATATATATATATATATATATATATATCCCAAATATAGTAGAAGGCTACTTCAAAACATATAATAGTTTTATGCATTACATGCAGTTTTAAAGGCATCTGCTCCCCTATAGGTGTAACCATTTGAAAATTACACTAAAGCTACCACTTCCACATACAAGTGACAGGAGTCGTTTTCAGAAGAGAACACGGATGGTGTCAGTAGGAGATGTCATCACATTAGAAAGCTTAGAGATGGATAATCATACGTGTGCTGATAAATACCATTAAAATTATGCTTAACCGCTTCAGGACTAGCAGTTGCTTACCCTGTACGGACCACACCAGTCTCTACATTAATGATATGGGCCTCTGGCAATAGAGTTTTTTTATGATTATACTTACATATTTAACCCCTTGGTGTCCAGAGCAATTTTTTGGCAAAGATATGTGTTCTGAAAGCCGAGGAGAATAAAATGGTGCCAATTTTGGAATGTATTTCAGTGCAGGTACTTATCAAATTCTTTCCATTTTTATTACAATTTTTTCACACTTTTCCTTATTTAACTTTATTGCTTTCACAAGGGGGCCGGCCCTTCTCACTTCAGTAACAGGGATCAGGTGGCTGTAGAGCCACCCAGATCACTTTTACTAAATAGGCAATCACCGGCTGTAAAAAAAAAAAATGACAAGCTCATGGCTGCAAGTTGTTGAGCATCCCATTCCAAAACTATGGCCATTAAAGACTTGGTCCACCTTTTGAACCATGGTACATGGGACACCCAAGTTTGGGTTGTAACATGAAACAAAAAACATGAAATTTCCCAACTTCCCATCCTTAAACAACCCCCCTCAGCTAAACGTACCCGAATCACAAGGCTTCTCCCTGCAGACATCTTATTTTTTCAATTGAGCACTGCTGTGTCGGCAGAGAATAGGTATCTGTAAATGGACATACTAAAAGTCTCATCTGTCACCACAGCAACAGGGTGGTGAAATTGCTGCACTAGAAGTTTATTTATTAAACTAGATGGAATTCTATTTTTTTTCCAACCTGGCTAACTATGCAACTGTGTAATCAATTCCCCCAGCCCCATAACAGAAGGCGGACTGAGGGGTGAACAATGCAGGAACCTGTGAACTACACACGACACACTGATCTTGGATGCATAGTTCTTTAGGCATTTAATAAATATAGATTTTTTTGATCATTGTTGATGCATTTATACATTTTTTTTCCAAAAGGGTAAAATTTTAATTTTTTCTGACGTTGGCCTCCCTTAGGCAAGTTTTAAAACCTCCAATCTTCTGAGAATGCTTTCCACAAAACGTTGGATTGTTTCTTGGGGAATTTATGCCCATTCTGCCTGTCAAGCACTGATGTTGGATGAGAAAACCTGGGACATAATCCACATGTGTTTATGGAGCTGGAACGTGTGTTGCACTGCTTCAAAAAAATAAAATAAAAAATATGCTCACCCCACAACTGAGGCGTGAAACTGACATCCACTGTTATTCTGAATCTTCAATTCATGGATCAGTTGAATAAAAACAGTGGAGGTCAGTTTAACGCTTCAGTTTTGAGTGGAGCATATATTCATTTTTGAAGCAGAGCAACACACTTTAGTTTTCTGTATCTGGTGAATGTAGGAACACATTTAGAGTTTGCTGCAGCTTCTAAATTTGGTTGGTGTGTGGTGGCAGTGCACAAGATTTTTGGTTTTCATTTGTTTTTGGAGCTGGATTTAAATACAAGTGCACAGCGATAATGGAACAGAAAAGGCCTCCCAAATGGTTACCACAGGGTTGGAAGTGCATAATTGCCTAAACGCCTTTATACGTTTTACTAGGCTCCCTTTCAAAGCGTCACTGCTCTGTACCACAATGGAGCCAGTTCCAAATGGTGGAAGTGACGTATTAATTGAAAGTCCCACTCTTACCTGTTTTGTCACATCCAGGACGTTATCGGGAGGCCTCCTGGACACAGTTTCCTCTGACCCCAAGTGAGAGCAGAGTGTGCACATTGCTATCCAATATGCACCACCACTGCTGCATATTGGTGGCCTAAATGGGATCTGGAGTGCTGGGTGCAGATAGGTCACATGGGCGCAGAGCAGAGAGTGGACTAATCATGGTGTGTGACCGGATTGTGAGCTGCAATACTGCTGGGACTAGTACTAGATTGTCTGCTGCTAGAGAAAGATTGAGCCCTTTAGGAACAGACCATACAGCCATCTAGTAGCCTAGTAGTAACTATTCTCATGTGCATCAATCCTACAATTGGCCCCCAACACTAGCCGGCTGAAGAGTTAGGTCTAAAGACTGTTCCTTTACAGCTGCAACACATAAACCTTTACCTGTTGCTCATGCTAAGCGTAACCTCACAGGGGACATTGTAAAATATCCTAGTCATTTTACTAGTGTGCACTCTAGAACAGTTCTAGTATTTGTATTTACATTGCAGTTAATGCTTATATGAACCGTTTATTGCAGACTTTGATGATTTATGGGTTGATTGCAAGTAAGTAGTACAGAATTCTATTTGAAGTTACTTTTGCATAGTGATTATATGGTCAAGCAGACTGTCTGAACCTACACTGTACACTCATTTATGCTCAAACCACCATTTACTCTAACCCATACCAATAGCCTGCATTCATTTGTCACTAAACAAACTTGTGCCCAATTCCTCGAACTAAATCACAGCTAAGTTAAAAGGTATCTATACTCGTGTTCTTATAAGTACTTGCAATTACTTATCCAACCAGGTGTGTCAGAGGGGCAGAGATTGTTGTTGGTGTTGAGGCGAGGAACAGAGAACCCAAATTTCTAATGCACTCCTTTGGGGGTAGCGCTTACTAAAAAAAATAGCAAGCTGCACTGTACACGGACTGGCAGTTAGAATCAGGTTGGGTGACCTTGTAGCCATGTTGTTTGATGCACAGACAAACCTCCTGTGTAAATAAACCAGCTCTGGCTAGCTAGTGAAATATGAAATTTGAAAGCTAAGGAGGGAAGGGGGTGAAAAAAACAGCCAATTACACTAAGGCACTCAAAGGACTGCACGTGTTCACTGCACAGCTTGAAAAAGATCCAGATATCGTACTACATAAAGATGATAATACAAACTAGCTGGGCCAGATTTCACATACTACAAATCATCATGGTTTTATGAAAGCAGAAGTAGCCCACTGTCAAAACACAAGATGCAAGAATACATAGAGCAGGCCAACTTAAATGACAGGCGCACACATGGCTTTATTACAATATACTGGAAACTGGCAATCTGTATCCCATGTACAAGCATGAGCAATAATATCTTCACCTTCCAGGTCTTTATTATTTTATTCTTAATAATAAAATCTGAAAGTCATACAGTCTTCATTCACTATTTACTTTGTATTTAGAAACCAGAAGGCTTTAAATCTTTAAATACAAGCATCACATCAGGAGTATAAACACAAGCATGTTTGGGACATACAAGAATCTTCAACATGTATTTATCACGTGATCTGTTGAGCCAATTTAAGCCAAGGTTGCCACACATGGCACAAATCGGGTTTTACAATCTACTTTAGGTTTAGCAAGAACTATGAAGTAGAAGAGTATTTCACTGCAATATATATTGGCAGAGCCGGGGTGGTCCTCCCAGCAACCCTTGGGCTTCCACAGGAGCATCCTACCACTCTTCTGTGCCAATAAAGTGGGACCTATTATAGCAATAAGCATGTAGTGAAGGACACGCTCACGTCATGCCCTTCTTACATGACATTGACACAGTTTTGCCCTTCCTGCACACTGATATTTGTTGAATGCTTAAAGGGGTTGTAAAGGTAAATGTTTTTTCACCTTAATGCATTCTATGCATTAAGGTGAAAAAACATCTGACACTGCCGGCGCCCCCAGTCCCCCCGTTTTACTTACCTGACCCCTCGAAAATCCCGCGCTCGCCCCCGCCGTCCTCTTCGCCGCTCAGCCTGGCCGCTGATTGGCTGGAGTGGATGGATTGAAAGCAGCGCAGCCATTGGCTCGCGCTGCTGTCAATCACATCCAATGACGCAGCGCGCCGGGGGGCGGGGCCTTGTGATACAGCGAGCGGCTATAGCCGCCGGCTGTATCACGGGAGCGCGCCCGCAGGTGCTTCTCACCAATGCGAGGGAGCTCGCATTAACGTGAGAAGCACCTGCGGGAGGAAGCAGAGACAGCCGCCGAGGGACCCCAGAAGAGCAGGTTCGGGGCCACTCTGTGCAAAACGAGCTGCACAGTGGAGGTAAGTATAACATGTTTGTTATTTTAAAAAAATAAAAATTTTTACTTTACAACCCCTTTAAAAACTCTGGTAACCAGTCCTAAGAAGGGATGTGCTGGAGCGAGTCCTAGAAGGGCAACAAAATTAATAAGGGGATTGGAGGATCTCAAATACAAGGACTAAAAGCACTAAATGTATTCTCGCTGGAGAAGCGTCGCTTGAGAGTGGACATGATAGCGATTTACAAATACCTCAAATGGTGATTCCAGTGTAGAAAAAAATAAATAAAATGATTCAGTCTCAGGAAGTGTAAAGCCGCGTACACACGGTCGGAGAATCCGTCGGAATGCGTCTTAACGGACCGTGTCGTCAGATAATCCGACTGTGTGTGGTATGCATCGGACTGATTCCGTCCGAATCTCCATCCGACCCAATTTTCCAACATGTTGGAAATATTTCCCCACCAACTGGGCCGGTCGGACATACTCCGATCATGTGTAGAGAATTTTGATCGGACCAAGTGCCACGCATGCTCAGATCAAATTCCTACATCAAAGCTATTGGCTACTAGCCTGAACGTAGTCCCATTGTAACGAAATTACGTCATCACGTTCTGAAAGATCGGATTTTTCGACAACTTAGTCCGACCGTGTGTATGCAACAGTTTCGGACACAATCCGTCAGACTAAATCTGACGGACAAAATCCGACGGATTTGGTTGGCAGAATCTCCGACCGTGTGTACAGGGGCCAAGACAACACATGGCCACACAATGAGATGGGAGAAGCAGTTAAACCTTAAACTGTGAAGGGAGTTTTTCCCTGTCAGGGCGATAAGGATGTGGAACTCTCTTCCACCAATTCGTGGTTTCAGCAGTGAGTATTGTTATTTTTAAAAGACTATTGGATGTGCATCTTAAAGAACACAACATACAGGGATATGGGAAATAATTACTGACACTGACACATGCACACCTACACAGGTAGAACTGGATGGACTATTGTCTTTATTCAACCTTATCTACTATATAACTATGCAGCTATGGTTAAAGCCGACGTCAGTGGCTCTCAATTCCTGTCCTCAGAACCCGCTAACAGGCCAGGTTTGCAAGATAACTGAAATACATCACATGTGATATTTTCTGCTCAGTGATTGCAGTATTCTAGTCTGCATCTCCCCAGGGTAATAATTAAAATCTAGCCCTTAGTGGGTCCTGAGAACAGAAGTTGAGAACCACTGGCCTATGTGTAGCTAAAAGAAAAAATTAATAAATTACAGAAAAATCAGCACAAGGGACATAACGTACAGTCCGTAGGACGTGTCCCCTGCGCTGATCCTTCTTTTAAGGCTTCATGTACACAGGACTTTTTACAACCTCTCTTGAAAGATTTAACTTGACAGGTAGTAAAGGACGGATGTTTAAAACATCAGTTTTGCCACATTTACATGCCGCGTTTAGCGTTTTTTTTTTCAAATAGCCAAAAATGAAAAATGCCTGTAAACAGAAGCGAGTTACCGTGTTTACAAGCTGTTTCAGGCAATAGGCGTTTCAAATGCATTTTTTTTGCATTCCAAAAAAATGTTTCTAGACTCAACTGCCTAGAAACTACTGTAAACGACCCTCAGGGGCAGCTGAAAGAAAAAACACCCAACTGCTCCTAAACTTCCATTTACCAGCAGCAGTGCACATGAGGTCTTGGTTAAAACCTTCCTCTGTACAAATCTGACAGGCAGAAGGAGTTAATTGCTAAAGGAACCCCTAACACCCTCTATACATAGGTCAGACCAAAAAGCGTAACAAATAAGGAGACAAAGGAATTTGCTTCCAAATGATGAACTGTTGGGAGGCATGCAGGAATACAAGATCAAAAATTTTACTGTAAGTAAAAAGTGCCAATAAGTTACTACAGCTCACAAATTTGTAAAGTTACTCCGAAAGTAGAAATGTAGGAAAAACATTTTACTGGCCAACTAAAGATACATTTTGGGGGTGTAATTGTTTGAAAACAGACCAAATAGTGTGCCAGTGAAATGGCATTACAGTGGGAGAGAGAAGAAAGATAGATAAAAGAAGAAAGATGGCCAGGGTTGTCAGGAAGAGGCCCTTGTCCTCAAACATGGGGACAAGGTGCTTTGGGGTGGGCATCCCGTAGGGTGCCCCCCCTTCCCCAAAGCACTCACCCCCCCCCCCATGTTGAGGGCATGCGGACTGGTACCGCTCGGGGGGGGGGGGTGCTTGCTCGTCCCCACCCCCTTTCCTGACCGGCCAGGCTGCGTGCTTGGATAAGGGTCTGGTATGGACTTTGGGGGGACCCCCACGCTGTTTTTTCGGCGTAGGGGCTTCCCCTTAAAATACATACCAGGCGACGGGGCTAAGGTGTCAGTCTCGCCGATTGAGGCAGCGACATTGACTTCCTTCGCTAGTCCCGTCGTACCTGAAGTCACGTTCAAAATGAACGGACTTTAGTTCGTGTGTGGGCAAGTCCGTTCATTTGGAAAGTCTGGCGGAAAAAATTAATTTCACATTTTCCAGACCACATCACCTGGAGCCGCCTTAAGCTTATTGTGGCAGTTAAACATTCTTGTAGGCAGGGGCCTACATTAGGAATATGATGTTACAGCAAGTCAGCTTAGGTTGTCAAAGCCAGGGAAGTGTTAAGTGTTTGTCACCAGTTTCCCGGGCTTTTTGGGTCCTACCTACCTTCCTGGTAGAGATTTATATACACACACGGAGAAGGCTGGGCTCAGGGCCTATTGAACAAAGCAGGACTGCATGGGAGCTGGAAGGTCCACGTCACCAGAAGAAACATAACCTTCATCTGCCACTTACAAAAAGGCTCACACCAGTATTGGCCAGTTTTGGGACTCTCATCTTTTAAAGGTACGCCTCGGCAGCCACGAGTGAGTTAGTGAGGAATGGACTAAGATGCACTTGAGACGGTTATGCTTTTCAAGTGTTTCTAGTAAAGTTCTGGAGCCTGGTCTGAAGTTATTCAAAGAGGTGCATGGTGGTACATGGCGTATTGAAGGAACGAGGCCTGTAAAGCACACATAGGGTATGAAGCAAGGCCACTACAGAAGGTTAACTTGGCAGGAGAGTTATGCCGCGTACACACGGGCGGACTGTATGGCGTACTTAGTCCGTCGAAACACATTTCAGCGGACAGTCCGCTCGTGTGTGGGCTTCAGCTGACTTTTTCAGCATGCAGTCTGGCGTACTAAGTATTTCGGATTTTTCGAAATTCTGTCTGTCGTACTTTGTTTCAGCGGACAATCCGCTCGTCAGTAGGCTAGTTCGACGGACTAAGAATGGCGCATGCCCAGAAAGGATTTACATGGTGGAAGGGTGCTTTGCTGTGTATTGGACTTCCTATTTCTAGTCCCGTCGTACATGCTGTACACGTCATCGCGCAAGCTTTCGACGGACTGTTTGGGTATCCGTGTGTGGTCAAGTCCGTTCAGTCGAAAGTATGACGGACTGTCCGTCGGATTGTATGACGGACTAAGTACGCCATACAGTCCGCTCGTGTGTACGCGGCATTAGACAGTTGACGGGTGACCATGAATTGGTGGGAAGTGTATAGCAGCCGGTCATGAAGCATGGTACTTGGCGTAGGTGACAGGTCCCCAAAGTAACTGGAACCAAACCCGTGGTACAGAGATCCCATATACCTAGCCACTAGTCCTTGACGGGACCCCATTCTGTCACTAGGAGTAAGGTGACAGAGGTACGCTGGACTGGTGGAGAGGTCATGGGCACAGTGGTGTCCCTCCTAAATGCAACATACACAAGAAAGGTGTGTAGTAACATGGGACAGTATGTTTTACAGGAGGACTAACTACTGCACATAGTGTACGGCTCATCTAAGTTGGGATACCACCATAATGTTGATTTTCACATGACTGTGGCCCGCCTCATTCTGGACAATGATGGGTACACACAAGCTAGGTACCCCTAATGTGCGGAGACAGTAGGCCTTGTCCACATACTGTGCTCGCATGATATAGGCATTGGAAAAGTTGCAAGTCAGCAGTCAGTTGGGAAGAAGTGACCAAGTAGTGTCATGTGACCAAGCGAAGATGTAAAAATCGCACTGAAACCCAACATGGAAAGACACCTTTGTTGTACATGTGTTGTCTTAAGCTTGTCATAGATGGTTCATTTTTTTCCCGCTGAGCCAGTGGGCTGACAAAAAAAAAAAAAAAAAACAACAAGTGAGGTGGATGGAGGTATCCCCTCCACCAGGACATTGCCAGAATACACTGATCAGCGGCCCTAGCTGCTGATCCATAAAAGTTTTCCAGCTTGTTTATTTGATAGAAGTCGACTTACGTTGAACTAAGAGGGCCAGATAAGACTGAAATTCGTTCAGTCCCTGCAGAATCGGGCAAATTGATCAGTCTATGGCTAGCTTTAGTTGATAAGAAAGAGTTTATTTTTTTCCCACTCTCATCCACCGAGTCACCAATGGACTGTAGGAAAGCCTGACAAGATCTACATAGCTTTGCTATACACAAACTCAGTGACTGATTTGTGGATATGCATTAGTTTCAAATCACACAAACCGGCTGACAGCAGTCATTTTGTAATAGGAATTTAAGAACCACCCAAATGTTTTAGATATTAACAAAATAAAATTAGAGGTTAATGTGGGAGTATCATTGTTTTCTCATACCTGTTCTAACGATTCTGTACAGTTGAATTATTGCTTACATAAGTACACACTCTGATCAACACATTTAGATTAAAACACAGACTAGATACACAAATGATGAGCCTCTCACTCATCACATACCATTATATTGATGAAACTGGAATCCTAGAATATGGAACAGTATTTGTGCCATGTACAAGTGTGCCATGTGCTATGTCTCGGAATAGATGTAGAACAAAAGGAATTTAATAAGGATTTATAAGGCTCCATTCACACTTGTACGACTTGAACGACTTGTCATGCAACTTTGATCATCAAAGTTGTTTGACAAGTCGTTCCCCATGTTTTCCAATGATAACCATTCATATATGTGCGACTTAAAGTTGCAGCGACTTCAAAAGTAGTTGATGCACTACTTTGGTTGGATTTCCATGCAACTTGGAGGGCCATAGATTTCAATGTGAACCCTCAGACATTGCATGAAAGTCCTACCTGAATGTTATACAATGCAACAGCTGTACATCATCACTGGACAAAGTAATAAATAAATAATAATAAATAAGTTAATGCAACTTTAGAGTGGTACAAGTGTGAATGGAGCCCAACTGTAATTCTTAAACTATTTCAATAAATTGGCAATTTAACAAATGGTCTATATGTGCTTATGCCATTCCTAACAGTAACATTTAGAAGACTTCACTTTTGAAGATTATTAAATGCACCAAATGTAAGCTAGTACTTGAGCTAAAACATGAGAAAACTGTTAAACCCCGTACACACAATCGGAAATTCGGCCAGCAAAAGACAGATGAGAGCTTTGGGTGGAAAATGCAACTATGTGTATGCTCCATCAGACTTTTGCTGGCCGAATTCCCGCTAGCAAAAGATTGAGAGCATTTTCTCAATTTTTCGGTCGGAAAAAGTTCAGATCGAAAACTCTGACCGTCAGTAGCAATTCTGACGCATGCTCTAAAGCATTGAACTTCATTTTCGCGGCTCGTCGTCGTGTTGTACGTCACCGCGTTCTTGACGGTCGAAAGTTTCGTGAACTTTTGTGTGACCGTGTGTATGCAAGCCAGGCTTGAGTGGAATTATGTTGGAAAAATCTTGGATGGAAATTTCGCTCGTGTGTACGGGGCATTAAAGTTGAAATTTAGGCAGATAATTTTGTGTTTTTTTTTTGTTTTTTTTTGACACAGCCCTGCATAATTAAGGAACATACAAATGTATGCATGTATGTATGTATGTATGTATGACAAGGTATCAGTTTCTTGCAGCCCCAGGTACACATACAACTAAACAAAGAAACAGCACTAGGAGTCAACCAATACTTGTGCTTACAAGAAGTATGTCAATAGGAAAAGAAAGTCAGAGAGATGGTTTCATCACTTTTTCCTTCACTGTCTAGTCACAGGTTAGAGCTCCACACCTTGCTTTATTCAAATTTCATGTTGGAGTTCCACCCAACCTTACTACTTGGAATTAAACTAAAGACCTAATTTTTGGATATACATTTTTTCTTCTCACCTTTTATGAAGTACCATGGTGTACTTCTGTCCTAGCCTCGCTGTGGTGAGGCATGTCATTTCCTCTTCGGCCTCGGCCCCTCCTTGTTCCCCCCCCGCTGCCTTCTGGGACACACACAGGGGGCCATTCAGAAAGCGCTGCATGAGTCGCGCATGCTCAGTATTGAAAACAGCTTTGAAGCCTGAAGGCTCCACTGCTGGTTTCCCTTAGTTGCAGTGGTGGCGCCTGCACTTGAGCTGATGAGGGTGGAACTCCGCTTTAAGTGTTAGTAAGCCATTATTCAATAATAATGCACAGAAATTAGGACACAAGCAACTTGTTAGTAGATTAGATATATTATGGAAATTACAGTTAAACGCATAATTAAACAGGCAATCAGACAGACTTGAACATAGTGTACTAGATAAATGTTCACTGACTCAAACTGGCAATCATCAGAACTGAAGCAATGGTCAATTAGACTAAACCTGATGCAAAACAGGATTAAAGTAAAGTATTGGCATGAACTGACTCAGGAAATAAAGGTCCTTGTGTGTACTCTATAGCCCCAATAGTGGGTGGGCATATCCATTCCTGAGGTAAGGGTACCCCTGAATATGGCTGCAAAGTAACTGGTGCCTAAGGGTCAGTATTGTTCAGCTTACATTGGAGCACTTCTGTAGGTGGTGCACGTTTAGTGATCCTTTTAAGAGTGTGCAGCAGATGGCTAGTGGGCTGACTAACCAGGGACAGGCTTTATTGCATTAACTGTATCAGTGATTATATAAGCACGGATGATGAGCTAACCCCTCCTGGTACACAAGGCTCAGCATCTCAGCTTTGGTGTAGGTACCCACATGTCAGGTCTCAAGACACAGTGAATCTCTGACTCAATCCTCAGGCTCTATGGGAGCTCACAAAGGCTCAAGCTCTCACAGGCAAACAGTGCAGCAGCACACCTGGCTACAAGCATATGAATGCAAAGCGTTCTCCGATTGGACAGGGCAGAGAGATGGAGATTGGCAGCACGTGATCTCCACCTTGTCCAACACTTTGCATTCATTGAGAAAATGTACAGTGTTCTCTGAATAGTGCCCATGCTCGAGTGGACAATGCAACCCCTTGTGTTTGTAAGCAACAGGGAAGCGGCTCAGCAGGGGACCCAGAAGCAAGCATCAATCACTGTACTAGGAAAACCTACTACAGTGACATTTCCATCTTCCATGGGGATTCCACAGGTATGGCACATGCATACTTATATTGGTCCAAGCTATGTAAAATGTGTCTAGATTTAAATGTATATGTAAACCCTAACTATCAAAGAACTCAGATTTTCCTTTTGAAAAACAGAATACTTTTTTTCTTGTTTTACCTTTTTTGTCCCAATTTATCCTTGCAGCTACTTCTGACTGCAGCTATAAAAGCCTATATGGAATTTCAGTGACTGGGTTTTAACTACTTAGATTCCTAGAAAGAAACACGAATCGTTAGAATTTGTACAGAAATATGTCTGTACCTTGCACATACAGAACGGTTCCAGCCTCCCACCGCAGGAAGATTCTGCCCATCATGTCTGACAGGGCCTGTATATTACTTCTAAAGTTAGCAAGCTGTAAAAACTCCACATGACTTGGAAAAGCACAGGCATCTGTGAGCGTGCCTGGAGTCTGCCTACTTGCCAAAAAGTAAGAGAGAGAGTCACAATTACTTCATGTCTGCCGTGCTACCGAAGCATATAGAAAACCGAAAATGAAGGAAAACTTTATTCCCCAACTTGTACCTGGTAAATAGAATGCATCATTTAAAGCAACATTGCATTAAAACTGGTTGGAGCCATCCTGGGGCAATGAGCTGCAGTGCGTTACAGCATATGTGAACGTGCTGCAAAAATGCAGAATGTCCTATTTTTTTTTGCACACCAACACAGCAAATGAACAACAACTGAAGCCTTAGGACAGAAGTCTAATTGCATTGGGCAACGTTGCTGGTATGAACAAAACCTGTGGAACAGGGGAGAAATTCCTATTCAGTCCATGTTGAGAGCAGATGCAGATGCGACACCAATAAAAAATAAAAATCATTGTCAAAAACTACCCTTACATCATCACACATACAATTCATTCAAAACCAAAAATATATAATATATATATATATATATATATATATATATATATATATATATATATATATATATATATATATACACACACACACACACACACACACACACACACACACATACACACACACACACACATACATTTTTATAACTAATATTCATTTGATTTTATGAATTTTTATAGAATTTTAAAGCTTTTTCTTAATTATTCACTAGATGTTGCTATCCATTCCATTCTCTCGACCATTTTAATTGATGGGTGTTATTTTAGGTTCAGTCAGCAGGTGGCGCGGTCTTGTGATCAGATTATTGCACTAATCAGAAATGTTATGGTTTGTCAAGTATTGTGTTTTTATTATTATTTTTTTTAAAATAAAATGCGGAATATTCATTCGATTTCTCATTATACACATATCGTGCTAGTCAAGATTGTGAATTAATATCAGATTAAGAGTTGCAAAGACTGCTGTGGTTACCATGACAGCCGTGCTCGCTATATAAGGCCGACATTGTACACCAGACACCATACCCTTGATGAAGTCATGTGATCAGTGACGCAACGCATCGGGAGGAGCTGGGTGACGTCACTTTCCGAGACCAGAAGTTCCTGTGTTTGTAAAACTGAACAGTGATATTTTAACATGTTAATTACTACGTTTTTCTTAATAAAGTATATTTGAATACTACACCATGGAGATCACTGTTGCATGTCTAACTGCATATGATTGTAAGGAAGAACCTGTATATAAATGAATACCACCATTGCAAGTTCATATTTATCTGGCTGGGTGTACCTGGAAAAATGGTTGCTATTGCCTTGAAACCTGGAGTTACATCTATGCAGAGGCTCTACCCGACCTGTAGTGGTCTCTGTCTGAGGTGGAAGGCTGGGGCAAGTCACTTGCGCATTGCAGATGGTGGAAGCATTTTGCACACGCACTTTATTGATAATGAATATTATGAATTAGGCAGGTCTAGCACATTTATTTCACTTTATGGTCACTTTGGATCCATTGTACTTGATTGTTTATGAAGATACATTTATTTTATAATTATATTGCTGTTTATTTGCATGATGAGGATCAACATTTAATTTACTTTGCAATATTGCACATTGTTTATGAAGGTATATAACATTATTTTGTTTGTGTTTAGTTGCACATCCTTACTTGTCACTCCATTTGCTAACACATTACATTTGAGTGAGCACCACATTATTCACTATTATCACTCTGTGGGAATACCATTTATGTTGGCAGCTACTTAGTATTATTTACTATTTATTTGGTTTGCACATAAGTATTTACACTTTAAATATGTTTTTTGCAGGTTACCCAGCTTTTGGTAGTAAAGGCTGCATCCGTTTTCAATACGTTTTCCTTTAATTTCACTAACACTTCCCATCCTTGGTTGACAAAGCTTACTGAAACTCTATGGGGGAGCAGTATAATCATGCCAAGCAGCTGGCTTTGCCCCCCCCCCCATCCCCCTTTTATCCCTGTAGCATGGGGAGTTGTTCAGTAGTTTGCAGGTAAGCTAGGCTCAGCTAGGGCCGATAAGACTTGAGATTTATATGCAGCAAAGGCACTGTGTTGTCATCTACAGAAGGGACGAGGGGAAAGAACTTTTTGTCACTTTCATTTTTTTAAACCTTTTTTTAATTAACTGTATTGTTAATAGGGGATCAATAGCCTCATGTGTGATAGCATGCATATTGTGACAGGCTTCCTTTCTCCAATGCATTCCAATAGACATGTGCATGATGAAAAAAAAAGGAGTTTCATTTTGTTTAGATTCATTAATCTAGTTTAGTTAAATTCGGTTGGATTCTTTGAATTTGTATTTGGAATTCATTATTTTTTTTTCTTTGAATTTAAAGATATTTTTTTTTATTATTCGAAATGTTCAAAATCGATACATTTTAACAAAAAAATAAAAAAATTGTTCACTTTCGAGTAAAAAAAAAAAAAAAAATAAAAAAAAGTTTGATTCGACCAAACAGAAAATAAATAAATCTTCATCAAATGATTACAATGCCTCTTTAAATCACCGTTGGATGAACAAAAAAAATAATAATAAAAAAAACATTATTTTGAAAGAGTACTCAGTCAGAGTTCAGAAATATGTTTACAGTTCAAATTCAACTGGAATTTGATGTAAAATTTGATTCAAACTTCAATTCGAAATTCGGAAAGTCAGAGCATTTGGTAAGCTTCATTTATACTGCAATTCAGCAATCAAGATGACGGGGGGTTGGGACTTTGAATGAAGCAGGCAGGTGTAAAACATTTACATTTATTGGAAAATCAATGGTAGGTTGCATGAGGGTAATCATGAGTACACCAAGAAGACCAATATATTCCATTCAATGGATAAACATACAGCAATAACAATTGACCACTAAAAATACAAATCACATATTACAAGTGATCATTAAGTAAAACATATAGTTGGCATAAAACATGGCATATAGTAGCTCTATGCATTTCGTGGATTCATCCACTCTTCAGGAGCATGCACGTGGAAAACTAAATGTTGTAGTATAATAACAATAATATCTGTAAGGTCTGACCCTGTCACGGAAAGTAGAGATTAAAATAAAGTAATTAGAAGTAATATTGGCTAGGATACTGCAATTCAGGTATTTGGATATATCTGAAAAACAAAAAAATTTGTCTGAATATTTATTCAGAACGAAACAAACCGCACATGTCTATATAGTTCAATGCAGCTAAAGATACACAGATCGGGTTCTATTAGCTACTTACCCGGCCAGCGTCATCAGGGAATGACAGCCCTGAACCGGGAAGGGATGTAATATATAGCATTTCCTGGTTCATTCACTGAAGGGAGGATCAGCGAAGGGGTGTTCGCTGGGCTCCCTCTGCCCTACTAATTGGCCTGGCACAACTTCACTGGTTGCTAGAATGCTAGCAGGGCACAGCTTCAATGGTTTCTAGGAATCAGGTGGCCAGATAGTACAGTGTCAGTGGTTGGTATGCTGAATGTGAAATCGCCAAACAGCAGCAACACTCATTAAGGGGGGGAAGGGTAGATTTTTATTTATGCATTGGATACCCTCTGCTGGCCAGGAGGACCATCTACAATTCAAGCCTGAATCCTCAGATAATGCTTTACCATCATGGCTAATCAGATGCAAATGCACATTCATACAAACCAGCTTTTTACTTGGACTTTTGTTGACATTTGCAGCAATCAGTCACTCCCAGATACATTGTATGCAGTGGATACATAGTTACTTTATCTCCTGAAGTTAGCAGCTTGCATTTATTGCTTTAGGGCTGGTTCACACAGCGAGGCGCGGCGTCTCCGACTTGCCTCGCCGCGACCTGCGGGGACCTCAGCGGTGACTTGCAGAGGACTTCTGTATAGAAGTCAATGCAAGTCGCCCCCGAAGTCGCGACTCGAGTCGCTCCTCTCAGAACGGTTCCATTGTACAGAACGGGGGCGACTTGCGGGAGCGAGGCGAGGCGAGCCGTGTCGCCTCGCATCGCCTCGCTGTGTGAACCGGCCCTTACAGATTACTATTGTTACTTCCAGATTGGCTAGTTCTCTGTCTGGGTGACAGTTCTTTAGATAAACTTCTTTAGATACTGTTGTACATTTGGGGATCGCTACTGCAATACTTTTGCATTTTTGCTGGGAGAGAATCGCAGTTTTCTGTTGCATATTTTACTACACACAAAAATCTGATTTTATTTTATTTTTTAACTGAAGAATGCACGGCTCTTGTTTACATGCCTGTGTGCATGTACATAGGCACATTACAATTAACCAAGCCTCTGAGATTTGTTGTTTACAAGTTAAAAACATTTTTTTTTGCTAGAAAATTACTTAGAAACCCCAAAACATACATATATTTCGAACATACTAGAGAATAAAATGGGGGTTGTTGCAATACTTTGTCACACCGTATTTGTGCAGCGGTCTTACAAGCGCGTCTTTTTAGAAAAAATAAAAAATCACTTTTTGGAATTAAAAAGTAAACCAGTAAAGTTAGCCCAATTTTTTTTATATATATATTGTAAAAGATGTTATTTCCCGAGTAAATTGATACCTAACATGCCACGCTTCAAAATTGCACCCGCTCGTGGAATGGCGACAAACTTTTACTCCATAGGCAACGTTTAAAACAAATTCTACAGGTTGCATATTTTGAGTTACAGAGGAGGTTCTAGGGCTAGAATTATTACTCTCACTCTATGGATCGTGATAATACCTCATGTGTGGTTTGAACACCGTTTTCTTTTTTTTTTTTTTTTTTTTTTTTTAAATAAAAAAATAAAAAAGTGATAAATATGATGTTATAGTATCGATCTGAAAACTGTGCGCTAAAACAAGACTGACCTTTTTTACTACATTTACTTTCCATGATTGCACCAAGGCGCAGTTTTACTGAACCGATACATACTGCACAATGCACTTAGTGTGTGAAAGCCACAGGGTTTGAAAGCTACAAATAAACCCCAAACACGGGACATGCTTTCACATGCTACTATTCCTGCAGTATCAATGACTGGGACACAAACAGTACCACAATCACTTTCGATGCAGGTTGAACACCGTTTTCATATACGGGCGCTACTTACGTATGTGTTCACTTCTGCATGCGAGCGGAGGTGGCAAGTTTAAATCATTTTTTTTTCTTATTTTACCATTTTTTTTTCTTTTTACACTGTTCTTTTTCAAAAGCAAAAACAAAAACCGTCATCTTTATTAAATGTAAACATCCCTTGTAATAGAAAAAAAAAAAAGCATGACAGGACCTCTTTATCTCAAAAAGACCTCAGATCTCATATTTAACCTGAAATGCAATAAAAAAAATTTAATAAAATGTTGTCATTTAAAAAAAAAAAAAATTTATTAAAAAAAAATGGCCCTTTAAGAGCTATGGGCAGAAGGGCACGAGACTGCGGCAGGCTGATAAAAGTAATTTTGCAGCGAATCCGCAACAGAGACCACTTATCGTGAAGCGGACCGCCCGCTGAAGAAGAGGATACCGGGGTCCAATGTTTGGAGACATAACTGATCGCATGTGCAATACCATAGCAGTCGAAGATTAAAACAGAGGCCAAGATGGCAGCTTCCTTGGCTGAAAATTATAGAAGGGTTTACTTGAAGGGCTGAGAGAACTTTGTGTGGTGCAAATTTTTAATTGGTTGCTGTTAGAAGCCTTCCTTCATCTAATATCGAATATTTACCAAATAAAAAGTTACTAACATATGTATGAATGGGTTGGGTCTTTATAGTATGATTGAGTTGTATATATTTAATTTCTTCTAGATTGGGAAAATTTAAATATACAGACATTTATATAGCTTTAGAAGCAGACTGCTAAACACACGAGGGAAGCCATCTTTTAGCTTCTTACACAGACATACACATCTGATTATATTCACATTCATCTCAAGAATATAACTACATTATTGATATTATTACATTTTGTATTTTAATATCATTCTTGTAATCTTATTTTATTAAATACATTTTGAGTTTTTACACAAGTGAATGGACTCTATTTTGGGACTTTTCTCATCAATAGAAGTTTACAGAATATCAAGAGAGTATTCTTCCATTTAACAGTTGCCCACCCTCATAGGTTTTAATCAATTGAATGGCTGCCATTTTTCTTCTCACACACACTGAACATTAACATGTTAGCCTATGTCTCCACTGCAGGTGGCGCTTTACTGCAGCAGCAGTGCAAAGGGAGAGAAAGTCAAGAGGAACATGGTTCCTCTGTGGTTTTCTGAGTCACTGGGGCAGGGATTTGGTTGAATGCTGAGAGCCCATGTAACTCTTGTGGCCATCTTTAGTCAATAAGAGTCTATTTAAGACCCTGGCTCCTGAGTTTGGCACAAATTTAGCATGCGGGTAGTGTAGGGACAGGTCACCCATCCCAGGGACAGCAATGGCGACAGCTAACGGTTCCAGATGAGTAGGGAAAGTCAAGGGATCCATCACTTCTCCTTGAAACCTCCCACTTGGGTATGGGACTGTCAGTTTGTCTGAGATCTGCTCGGCTACAGTCTGCCGTGCATCCATGCCTTTTTCCAGTTGGGCTGCCTTCTGCCCCCCACCCCCCCCCCCCCAAGAAAAGTTTTGCCCAGGGTCCAATCAATATTAAAGACGGCCCTGGACTGGCCCCGTTGTTTTTTGGGACACACACACACACACACACACACACACACACGTCCCACAAGGCAACGGGGCTGCTCGTCGAAGAGGAGGAAGCGCCGCAGAATAGGAAGAAGCAGATTAGGAAGACTGCCTAACAACAGCAGTTTCAATTAAGTTAAACATTTTTTTTTAATATTTTTAATTTTTTAAGAATATTAATGACATTTCTTATTTTAGGATGGCCCTCCACTTTAGAAGAAAATCTGCCAGGAAAGACAGATAACTACCACTGCCAACTTGTATTTGAAGTTGCATCCCAACATCCATGTTTCTCAGATTACCAAGTTGTTGATCCAAATTTTGCATGTGCATGCAAGGTATGCTGATATGAACATTCATATCCTTTGTCATATTGCAATGTAGTACATTTTATTTATATTGCCTAAACACTTCAAAAGGATAATAGCCCCAGAGCATGTATCTTCAAAAAGATTAAATAATGGTAGCTCTGACATTTCACTGTTGAAAGGTTCAGGAAAAATGGGACATCAAGACATGTCTGGAAATTTGTGAGCACAGACATCACACAACTTTCCAGCTAAGCCTTCTGCATTCAGCCCACTGAAGTGAAGGTATGCATCCCCTAAAGCGCGAAAAAAAAAAAAAAAAAAAAAAAAAAAAAAAAAAAGGGATGAGCTTCTTAAAAGAGGCAGGTTATAAATCAATGTACCTATGAGAGAAACCTTGATCCTTTGACAATGAGACTGCCTACTAGTTTTGTGACAAGGTCATCAATAGCAGTGAAGCTGAACAGGTTTCATCACTGCTTCCTCAAAATCCTATCTGTGGTTTCTCACATAGTGTGAAGCACATTCTGTATAAATGACAGGAAGTCTGTAGGATGTATTTTTTTTTCTCCATGGATATGTACAACATGGAGCATTAACTTTTTTTTTTGATCTTTTGCTTTCTTGATTTTGTGGTCATGGGAAACAAAGATTTACCATCCAGAAACCTGGCACTGGACACGGTGACACACCTGGGGAGCGCTCTATGATATACACAATCAACAGTATATTTAGGAAGCAGGGAGTGGAGAAAATCAAATGGGTGGAACACAACCTTTTCAAAGATATTCCTGATATCTCATGATTAACAAAAGTTGCACAATACAGAAAACAGACTTCATGGTAACCATAAAAACAAAGCAGAATCCTCAAACTATTGTTCTACCAGTCAGCTCAACTGCCAATTCCAGCATTCTACTGCTATATAATACTTCTAATTCAGCCTACACCCAGTGCCATCTGAAGGAATTCTAAAATGGAAAATCTGAGGATATATATAACCAAGCTCCGAAAAGGGAAAAAAAACAAAAAAAAAAAAAAATCAAAAATCTGTGATTTATAGTCATTAGCTCAATAAAATTGCCCTAAATATATAGAAGGCCAGTGGGACCTGCAGCCACTCTACCAGGCACCATAAATAGGGATGAGCCAAAAAAAAAAAAAAAAACCTGGTTCGGTTTGCAGCAGAACATGCGAACAGGCAAAACATTTGTTCAAACATGCGAACACCGTTAAAGTCTATGGGACACGAAGTCAAAAGTGCTAATTTGAAAGGCTTATATATGCCCTGCTCCAGGGGACATATATCATTGCAAAAAAAAAAAAAAAGTTTTAAAACAGCTGCTTTTTTTTTTATTTCCCGGGAACAGTGTTTTTAATAATGCTTAAAGCGAAACAATAAAAATGAAATATTCCTTTAAATATCACGCCGGGGGGGGGGGGGTGTCCTTAGTATGCCTGTAAAGTAGCACATTTTGCCAGTGGTTAGAACAATAGCACAGCAAATTACATTTCTAAAGGAAAAAATGTAATTTAAAACTACTCGCGGCTGTAAGGTATTGTCGGATCCGGGCAATATAGATGAAAACCTCCTCCCCAGTCCATTACCAGGCCTGTTCAGTCCAGTATGGATATTAAGGGGAACCAAATTTAAAAAAGAAACAAAAATGGCGTGGGGGTCCCCCAGGCACTATATACTCTGAACAGCAGTATATATACACACACACACACACACACTATACAGCCTGCCCTATATACTCTGCAGAAAATTGGGCTTTAGGTTTTGGTGGTATCAGAACACTGTAAGACTTCACAGAAAAGCCTACACACAATCTGATTGTTGGCTAACAAAACTGGAATTGTGTCCGAAGGGCATTGGCCCAAACTTGTCTTCCATACACATGGCCACACAATTGTTTTTGGTTCAGTTCTATTGGCAGATAGCATGTCTAATCATATTTGTTTTCTTTTTTTAATGCACAATAAAAAAATTGTGGAGAATAATACTTGGCTACGTGTTTTACTTCAAATGACATTTTGGGAGTAGGCAGTTACATTTTAAAAAAATACAATGTAAAATTAACAAGGGATACCAACATAGTTGTATCTTTCATCTTAAAAGCTACAGGAGAATGGTGTCGTGGTAACTTGCCCAAAAAAAAAAAAAAATGATAAAAAAATATTATTCTTGATATCACTAGAAAAAAAAAAGCCTTTGAATATTTGTTTGCAATAACTCCATGAGTATTACCAGCAAAGCAGCTTCATTATTATTCCATTAAAGAAGAAGAGAATATGCGCTGCATTTTGAGATTTCATAATTTGCCACGTCACGAATGTTAATTCTCCATTACGAGCGCTAGTTTACAAGACCGACTTGGCTCGTCCTCGCTTCCAATCATGCGTGTTTGTACTTTGGACTTTTGTCAGACGGACTTGTGTAAAAAAAAAATCCGACAACAGACACTTGTCCATGGCAAATGTATAAGCCTGTCATTTAACATTTGTCCACGGAACATTGGCCAACAATTGTCCGATAGCATACACGGTCGGATTTTCCACCAACAGTCTGTCATCACACATTTCCCCTCGGAAAATCCAATCATGTGTATGAGGCTTTACTGGTGGGCGCAGGAAAGGGCCCTGCTGTGAAATATTATATCAAAAATTTTAATTACATGCCCTTGTTGAACAGAGGCAGAAAAATTGGGTGGTGGTGGTGATGCCCTAAACCAAAAATATTGTTGGAATCTAGCATCAAGATTGAGGAGGAATAGGATAGTCAGCATAGGCAGTTTTTTTAAGGGATCCCACATCCATAGCAAATTCAATCAGTTACATCAGCATCAGGTGGTTGATAGCTGCTGATCCAAGACTTATTCATTTTTATGAATGTGAGCCTATCAATGGAGTATGTGGACAGGCGCACTCTTTGATCCATTACAAACCCTCCAGCAGCACTGAATGTGGGCTCAAAAAGCATGCTGGATGCAGGACAGGCTGGTAGCTCAATTGCATATTGAGCTAGTTCTGGCCAGTGGTCCTGCCTTAAGACCCAGTAATCCAGGGGATTCTCTGTTGGAAAGGTCTTCAAGTCTGCTCTTGTTGCTAGAAATTCCTGCACCATGTAATGCAGGTGCTGGTGATGGTTTCTTGAACCGATCAGACCTTGGTGCCAAGGACTTAAAAATTCTTTAAAGGCATTGGTTAGCCGGCCACCTTCTGTATTGTATTAGAAACTGTACAATGGCTGCACTGTATATACCACCAGAAGTGTAGTAGACACTATTAGATACTGTGTATTAGAAACAGAGTACACCATGGAATGCACTGTAGATATAGGCTACACTGGATGCATAGTATATATGTAATAATAAAATATATATATATATATATATATATATATATATATATATATATATTTTTTTTTTAATTAAGTACACTGGCACTAACTGAACAACCAAACTGTCTCTCTGTCCATACTAACAACACTGCACACGGCTGCCGTGTAAGCAGTCTTATATAGTGTGGGGTGGGGACTTAGTCCCCCGTGACATGATTGGCCAAAGGCACCCTGCCTTTGGCCAATTATGGCTCTCTTAGCAGAGGGCGCTGTGATTGGCCAAAGCATGCAGGTCAGGTGCATGCTTTGGTCAATCATCATACAGCAATGCACTGCGATCTCGCAGAGCATCATCAAGTGTTCCGCAGCGCTCAAATTTGCTGCGAATGCCCCATAATGTTCGCTCTTCGGCGAATGGGCAAACACCCAGTGTTCGACCTGAACATCAAGCTCATCCCTAACCATAAACATCACTGTCTACCTGCTTCCAAGGTTATAGCTACATAGAAGTGGCCATTGTCATTTTATTTCTACAAACAGTGGTGAAACAAGTTTTATTTTAAACCTCTTTTAAACATATTTCCCACAACTGTGGTCAACCGGTAGCTGTCTTCATTTTCCATATGCATGAAATCTGTTATTTAAGATCCAAGCACTATACACAGCAAAAGGAGTGTCTGAGAAAGACTGGATCGTGTCTGCACATCTAATGCCCCGTAAGCACGAGCGGATTTTTAGTCGGAAAAAACATTCACCAGTTTTTTCCGACGGAAAATCCACTCGTATGTACGGGGAATTCCGCTCAAGCTTGGCTTGCATACACATGGCCACACAAAAGCTCTCTGAACTTTCAACAGTCAAGAAAGCGGTGATGTACAACACTACGACGAGTCGAGAAAATGAAGTTCAATGCTTCAGAGCATGTGTCAAATTGTTTCCGAGCACGCGTAGGAATTTTGCGCGTCGGAATTGGTACAGACGATCGGGATTTCCGTTCGGACCTTTTTCCGACCAAAAAATTGAGAACCTGCTCTCAATCATTTGCTGGTGGGAATTCCGCCAGCAAAAGTCAGATGGAGCATACACACGGTCAGAATTTCCGACCAAAAGCTCGCATCTGACTTTTGCTGGCGGAATTTCTGATCGTGTGTACGGGGCATTAGTCTTCATCATGTGCTGTCTGTATTGCCTGCAAGTGGAGCCTTACCTCTTCATCTTTCTCTAGCTCCAGACCAGTCTCCATCAGGTTTCCTTCAAATTCCTCCCTGCGGAATCTCTTGTCATCTTCATGATAATCTATTCTGGGTTCTGATTCTGCAGTTTCTAGGTCAGGACCTCCACCAGGAAGGTGGTGGCCATCTCTAGCCCCCCGAGAAGAGTGTACTGAGTTGTTATGGTGGGACTTTTTACTTGGAGTTCGGTTACTGGAAGACTTCTTATAGGTGTATGCCAAAATATAATCCACTTTCCTCTGGCCATCTCTGAAGCACAGTCCATGTTTACAGGCAGAGTCCTCATCCACTCCCAGAGAGTTCAGTAGCTGCAAAGGAGGAAAAAAAAATTAACTGTAATTTTGCGTTCTAACAAGTCAACTCAAAAAGGCCTTTTTCTCATTTCAGGTGTTTTGTTATAGTACCCATCTAAGGTGATTTTAAACAAAAAACTTGTAACACAACCCATTCAGTTTAAAATAGATATGAAAAGGCAAACTCTATATACTACATTCCCTCTATTTTCCCGTTACATTCCCTCTGTTCTCAGCTGCATAAGAGCTCGGGGGATGAGAAACAGCACCACCCAAAAGGCTGTTTGCACCCTCCACTGCCACATTGCACTGTGTTTTGTTTTGGGGGGGGGGGGGGAGAGAGCGGGTACCACGGATAACCAAGCCGGAAGTTTGGCCCCCCATTCACTTGTGCATGTGCAGTAGGAAACTGGCTGAGAAGCCACAAGGCTTCACTTACTGTTTCCCGTACGTCAGATGCCAGCACCCGAAGCCAATTGAAGAATCGGCTCCCTGGACAGTTAAGTGTTCTTATACTAAAAGTCAGCAGGGGGCAACATTATAACCTAAACATTTTTTAGCTTTACCACTTAAGGACTGGAAGGATTAACCTCCTTAATGACCAGGCCATTTTTTTTCCCCCCCAATATGCACTGCGTCACTTTAACTGACAATTGCGCGGTCGTGCTACACTGTACCCAAACAAAATTGATGTCCTTTTTTCCCCACAAATAGAGCTTTCCGTTTTGTGGGGAAAGTAGGGAGGGAGGTGCAGATACCTGTATAATACAGGTATCTGCACCCACTTCCGGGTATAGCTAGCCGCAGAATAGCTGCAGATGCCCACCCCCATTGTGTTCTGGGAAACACACAACTCCCAGAAAACAGCGGGGACCAGTGAAGACGCGCAGCGCAGTAGGGAACCGGGCAGTGAAGCCGCAATGCTTCACTTCCTGATTCCCTGACAGAGGATGGCGGCGCGGGCAGCCGAGAGATGAGCGATTTCTCATCACCTGCTGCCGACATCGTGGGCACCCTGGACAGGCAAGTGTCTATTTTTTGTTAAAAGTCAGCAGCTGCAGTATTTGTAGCTGCTGGCTTTTAATAAATTTTTATTTATTTTTTTACGGTGGAGCTCGGCTTTAAAGCGATAGAAAAGTCCACTTTGTGATTTCTACCTACAGGTAAGCCTATAAGAAGGCTTACCTGTAGGTAAAATATCTCCTAAATGGGCACAGTTTAGGATATATTCACACTAGATGCAGCTGGTATCACCAGTGCATGCCCTCTGAAGATCCGGCATATCATGGCAGGCCTTCAGAGCACCGTGTTGGAACCGAGGGCTCCAAAGCGAATGCGTGGCAACGCCATCGTGGCTCTGGCCATTCACAAAGCCGAAGCTAGCAAACGCGGAAAGAAGACCCAAGGAAGATGTCAGCCGAGGTGACAGTGCGCTGCTGAAGGGTTTGTTTTAAGGTATTTCATAACGTGCTAGTATGCAATGCATACTAGCACATTATGCAGTTGTCTTACAGGGGAACGTTTTTTTTTTTTATTGCAGTGGTGTACAATGCAATAAGGAGCATTGCAGGGGTGTGCCCCTGGTTTCATATTTCTGCTAAAGCAATGGCCGTTTTTCCAATCTTAGAAGGTTGGAAGATGTATGTTTAAGGTCTACAAACTGTTTTTTTAAAAGTGCCAACTGGTTTTGACTTCTAACATATGCTAGAGAAACAGCAGTGGATATAGATAGCTTTATAGAAATAAAAGGCACATTGTAGATCACATACAACATCTTAAAGCCCAACTCCATACAAAACAGAGAAGGGAAAAGTTCAAACCTCTGCTAGGTTTAAATGTGGTCAGAGTACCCATTGGAGCTTGGCTCTACTCTGTTGAATTCAGTTACTATTCTTCATCTATGTTCACCGGGAAGAAATATCAAATCAATTTAACCATATTGACACAAGCTGGGTACCTAATCCACACCTTTATTGTTAAATGCCATCATAAACGAACTACGGTTTTATCAGTAGATTGTGCGGTAGGAAGCTTGTTGGAACATGGGCATTGACTCATACAGTCATTTATATTCTAAATGATCAAGTCATAAAACTGGGCATTAGTGATGGACGAACTTCCGACGGGACGTTTCGCGAACGCGAAATGCGAACGGACCCAAACGTTCGCGAAACAGAACGTTCGCCGCGGGCCCCATTGACTTCAATGGGAGGCGAACTTTGCAAACCTTCATGTCGAATTTGCGGCCACGTGGTAATTATTAGGGGGTAAAACGTAGTCCCACCATCTGGACAATGACATAATACATGTATGAGGTGAATTTGGGATCGATAACTACAAGCATTTTTATTTTATTTGGGAAATTGTTCTAACAATTCAGGACTATGGAGCTAATGAAGGCAATGGAGGAGAGGGAAGGTCAGGGACCAGGGTAGGCAAAGAAGAGGGTGCAGGAGATGATCACCAGCAGCGTGACATACCGGAATGACACATGCACCGTGATAGAGGCATCTGACAGCAGCACCGTAATACAGAGCACTGACAGCAGCACCGTAATACAGAGCACTGACAGCAGCACCGTGACATACAGCGCTGACAGCAGCACCGTGACATACAGCGCTGACAGCAGCACCGTGACATACAGCGCTGACAGCAGCACCGTGACATACAGCGCTGACAGCAGCACCGTGACATACAGCGCTGACAGCAGCACCGTGACATACAGCGCTGACAGCAGCACCGTGACATACAGCGCTGACAGCAGCACCGTGACATACAGCGCTGACAGCAGCACCGTGACATACAGCGCTGACAGCAGCACCGTGACATACAGCGCTGACAGCAGCACCGTGACATACAGCGCTGACAGCAGCACCGTGACATACAGCGCTGACAGCAGCACCGTGACATACAGCACTGACAGCAGCACCGTAAGCAGCCCCAGGAGGAAGTCAGCACAGCACAGGGATGGTGTGATCCCCTCATAATAAGAACCCCCAGGAGGAAGTCAGCACAGCACAGGGATAGTGTGATCCCTTCATAATAAGAACCCCCAGGAGGAAGTCAGCACAGCACAGGGATATCATAAGCAGCCCCAGTAGAAATATGACACCGCTCAACCTCTTCAAAGAGGAGGGTAGGGGCATATAGTACGGTGTGCTTTTTTGGGTCAAGGAAGTGAGCCAAATGAATTAAGAAGGTCTGTGTGCTTGATTAAAAAAATAGTTTATAGACATATACATGGTCTACTGGTCACATGTGTTGAATTCCTCCGAGATCCATGCCTCATTCATTTTTAGAAATGTGAGGTAGTTAACACTGTGGTGAGCTAGGCGAGTACGCTTATCGGTCACAATCCCCCCTGCTGCGCTGAACGTCCTTTCGGACAGGACACTGGATGAGGGGCAAGCCAACAGTTCGATTGCAAATTGGGCAAGCTCTGGCCAGAGGTCAAGCCTGCCCACCCAGTAGTCTAGGGGTTCATCACTCCTCAGAGCGTCCACATCGGCCGTTAACCCAATGTAGTCGGACACCTGACGGTCTAGGCGTTCCCTGATGCTGGATCCGGATGACACCTGTCGATGGGTCGGCTGAAAGAATGACCTCATATCCGAAGTCACCAACACATCTTCAAACCGGCCTCTTCTTGCAGGCGCTGTTGGATTGGTACCCGCAAATCCTTCTCTGGGAGTGGGAATTGCTCCTCTGCCAGCGCACGCAAAAGCAGAATGCAGCATTTCTCGAAGCAAGGCCTGGAAGTGCTGCATTCTGACAGCCCTCTGCGACGGCGGTAACATTTCCGCCATTTTGTGTTTGTACCGGGGGTCTAAGTACGTTGCCACCCAGTACTGGTCCTTGACCCTCATGCTTTTTATACGGGGGTCCCTATTAAAACACTGGAGCATGAAGGCCCCCATTTGCACTAAAGTGGAAGCGGTGTGGTGGCCTGGCTCCTGCTCATCATCCAGGATAATGTCGTCCTCTTCATTCTCCTCTCCCCATCCACGCACAACAGGGATCCCAGAAAGGTTTAAAGCATGCTCTTCTTGCTCCTGCTCATCCGCCCCGGCACCATCCTCCTCTGACTCCTCATCAGACTCCTGTTGTTGACTTGTCTCAGATAGAGTAGCCCCCCCTGGGAATTCATCCAGCATTGCGACTTCCTCATCTTCCCGCTCCTGCTCCTCCACAGCCTGATCAATGACACGACGCAATGCACGCTCCAGAAAGAAGGCATAAGGTACCATGTCACTGATGGCGCCATGGCTGCGACTGACCAGTTTGGTGATCTCCTCAAATGGCCGCAGAAGTCTGCATGTGTCGCGCATGAGCAGCCACTGGCGCGGTGAAAAAAAACCCAGCTCCCCAGAACCGTTTCTTTCGCAGAGTTCATACAGGTAGACGTTAACTGCACGTTTCTGCTGGAGCAGCCTATCAAGCATATAGAAGGTTGAGTTCCATCGCGTCGGGCAATCGCAAATAAGACGTCTGACCGGCAGATGGTGTCGCCGCTGAATGTCAGCAAGGCGAGCCATGGCCGTGTAAGATCTTCTGAAATGGGCCGAGATTTTCCTTGCCTGCCGCAAGATGTCCTGGACCCCAGGGTATTTGACAAGGAATCGCTGCACGACCAAGTTTAAGACGTGTGCCATGCACGGCACGTGCGTGATTTTGCCCTGTTTCAATGCGCTAAGCAGATTGGCACCGTTGTCACACACCACTTTACCAACTGTCAAATTGAGCGGTGTTAGCCACTCATCTGCCTGTGAACGCAAAGCTGAAAGGAGTGCCGGGCCAGTGTGGCTCTTTGCTTCCAGGCACAACAGACGCAGCACGGCATGGCAACGTCTCACCTGGCATGTGGAATAGGTTCTGGGGAGCTTGGGCGGTGCAGTGGAAGAGACGCTAGCAGCGGAAAAGGAGGAGGCAGCTGAGGAGGAGAGGGAGGAGGATGGAGTAGGAGGAGGAGAAGAAGAGTCAGGCCTGCATGCAATCCGTGGCGGTAAAACCAAATCTACACGGGTGCCACGGGTTACATGCTTGACGGCCGTCAGAAGGTTCACCCAGTGGGCAGTAAAACTGATATACCTTCCCTGCCCGTGTTTGCTAGACCACGTGTCTGTGGTCAGATGTATCTTGGCACCGACACTGTGTGCCAGAGATACATTCACTTGCCGCTGAACATGGCCATATAGCTCTGGGATGCCCTTCTCTGAGAAATACTTCCTTCCTGGGACCTTCCATTGTGGTGTTCCAATGGCCACAAATTTGCGAAAGGCCTCCGAGTCCACCAGTTTATATGGCAGTAGTTGGCGGGCTATGAGTTCTGACAAGCCAGCCGCCAACCGTTGGGCAAGAGGGTTATCCGGCATCATCATTTTTTTACGCTCAAACATTAGGCCCACGGAAGCCTGCCTTTTTGCAGAAAAATGTGAGCTTGGCGTGATGGAAGGTGGAGTGGAGGACAATTGTGAGGAGAGAGGAGAAGGAGAAGTAGAAGACGAGGCTGGACGGTGAGAGCCTGCAGTGTGGCTTTGTGTGTTCCGTTGCTCCCACTGGGCTCGGTGATGGCTGCTCATGTGCCTTCTTAAGGCGGTCGTCCCTAGGTGAGTATTGGGCTTACCGCGACTAACGCGTTGACTGCAAAGATTGCAGATGGCAACGCTATTGTCAGCAGCGGACACGTTAAAAAAAGCCCACACTGCGGAGCCATGTGCCGGTGTCCTGGGAGCGCCAGATGTGACCGTACATGGTCGATGACTCGCTCCTGATACATTTGCAGTCTGCTTTGTCCCTGCTGTGCAATGTAAGTCATTGCTGCTTCTCCTCCCTATCTGCTGGTCCATATCTCCCTCTGAACTCCCCTCCTCTTCCTCTCTTGTGGGCACCCACGTGACATCACTAGACACGTCATCATCAACGTCACCTTCCCCACCGCTATAAGTAGAGATCTCGGAGTAGGCAGCAACACCGGGGACCAACCTCCTCCTTGGGCTGATCTGGGTACTGGCGTCAGACTGCTGAGTAGCGCTTGTTGCTACCTCCTCTTCCTGATCCAATACCAAGAGTGGCTGCGCATCAGAAATGTCCTCTTGATATGGATCGGAAAATAATTCCAGTGACTCAAGCGGAAGGTATGTGGTGGTGGTGGTGGTGGTCGTGTTGTTGGTGGTAGTGTCTTTGGGGGTGCACATAGCAGAGAGTGAAGAAGAGGGTGCAGATCGAGAGGATGAGGAGGGTGCAGAAGAGTAAGGCTGAGCGAGCCACTCAACCAAGTCTGGTGCATCCTTTAAAGTAATTGAACGCACCTTCTGCAACTTCCCACTTTGGCTCAAGCCTGTTGCTCCTGCCCTACCCCTACCACCCCTGCGGAAGGGCCTGCCTCTTCCTCTGCATGTCATTTTTTAAATGACCCTGTGACAAAACTCTTAGTCCCTATACCGCTGAAGGACTGCTGCAGTATAGGTGAGCGGTCAGCAGTGGTGCACGTCAACCCTATCTATTGTGGACCTATAGCGGTCCTTACAGAACAGCAGACTGTACCGCACTCAAGCCTATGTACCGTAGCACCCTATACCAAGTTACCAGTCCTTATAAGAACTTTTGTGGAACAAGCAGGTTGTGTGTTAGTGATTAGCAGACTGTACGTCAGTCCCTATACCGCTGAAGGACTGCTGCAGTATAGGGCAGCGGTCAGCAGTGGTGCACGTCAACCCTATCTATTGTGGACCGATAGCGGTCCTTACAGAACAGCAGACTGTACCGCACTCAAGCCTATGTACCGTAGCACCCTATACCAAGTTACCAGTCCTTATAAGAACTTTTGTGGAACAAGCAGGTTGTGTGTTAGTGATTAGCAGACTGTACGTCAGTCCCTATACCGCTGAAGGACTGCTGCAGTATAGGTGAGCGGTCAGCAGTGGTGCACGTCAACCCTATCTATTGTGGACCTATAGCGGTCCTTACAGAACAGCAGACTGTACCGCACTCAAGCCTATGTACCGTAGCACCCTATACCAAGTTACCAGTCCTTATAAGAACTTTTGTGGACCAAGCAGGTTGTGTATTAGTGTTTAGCAGACTGTACGTCAGTCCCTATACCGCTGAAGGACTGCTGCAGTATAGGGCAGCGGTCAGCAGTGGTGCACGTCAACCCTATCTATTGTGGACCGATAGCGGTCCTTACAGAACAGCAGACTGTACCGCACTCAAGCCTATGTACCGTAGCACCCTATACCAAGTTACCAGTCCTTATAAGAACTTTTGTGGACCAAGCAGGTTGTGTATTAGTGTTTAGCAGACTGTACGTCAGTCCCTATACCGCTGAAGGACTGCTGCAGTATAGGGCAGCGGTCAGCAGTGGTGCACGTCAACCCTATCTATTGTGGACCGATAGCGGTCCTTACAGAACAGCAGACTGTACCGCACTCAAGCCTATGTACCGTAGCACCCTATACCAAGTTACCAGTCCTTATAAGAACTTTTGTGGACCAAGCAGGTTGTGTATTAGTGTTTAGCAGACTGTACGTCAGTCCCTATACCGCTGAAGGACTGCTGCAGTATAGGGCAGCGGTCAGCAGTGGTGCACGTCAACCCTATCTATTGTGGACCGATAGCGGTCCTTACAGAACAGCAGACTGTACCGCACTCAAGCCTATGTACCGTAGCACCCTATACCAAGTTACCAGTCCTTATAAGAACTTTTGTGGAACAAGCAGGTTGTGTGTTAGTGATTAGCAGACTGTACGTCAGTCCCTATACCGCTGAAGGACTGCTGCAGTATAGGGCAGCGGTCAGCAGTGGTGCACGTCAACCCTATCTATTGTGGACCGATAGCGGTCCTTACAGAACAGCAGACTGTACCGCACTCAAGCCTATGTACCGTAGCACCCTATACCAAGTTACCAGTCCTTATAAGAACTTTTGTGGAACAAGCAGGTTGTGTGTTAGTGATTAGCAGACTGTACGTCAGTCCCTATACCGCTGAAGGACTGCTGCAGTATAGGTGAGCGGTCAGCAGTGGTGCACGTCAACCCTATCTATTGTGGACCTATAGCGGTCCTTACAGAACAGCAGACTGTACCGCACTCAAGCCTATGTACCGTAGCACCCTATACCAAGTTACCAGTCCTTATAAGAACTTTTGTGGACCAAGCAGGTTGTGTATTAGTGTTTAGCAGACTGTACGTCAGTCCCTATACCGCTGAAGGACTGCTGCAGTATAGGGCAGCGGTCAGCAGTGGTGCACGTCAACCCTATCTATTGTGGACCGATAGCGGTCCTTACAGAACAGCAGACTGTACCGCACTCAAGCCTATGTACCGTAGCACCCTATACCAAGTTACCAGTCCTTATAAGAACTTTTGTGGACCAAGCAGGTTGTGTATTAGTGTTTAGCAGACTGTACGTCAGTCCCTATACCGCTGAAGGACTGCTGCAGTATAGGGCAGCGGTCAGCAGTGGTGCACGTCAACCCTATCTATTGTGGACCGATAGCGGTCCTTACAGAACAGCAGACTGTACCGCACTCAAGCCTATGTACCGTAGCACCCTATACCAAGTTACCAGTCCTTATAAGAACTTTTGTGGACCAAGCAGGTTGTGTATTAGTGTTTAGCAGACTGTACGTCAGTCCCTATACCGCTGAAGGACTGCTGCAGTATAGGGCAGCGGTCAGCAGTGGTGCACGTCAACCCTATCTATTGTGGACCGATAGCGGTCCTTACAGAACAGCAGACTGTACCGCACTCAAGCCTATGTACCGTAGCACCCTATACCAAGTTACCAGTCCTTATAAGAACTTTTGTGGAACAAGCAGGTTGTGTGTTAGTGATTAGCAGACTGTACGTCAGTCCCTATACCGCTGAAGGACTGCTGCAGTATAGGGCAGCGGTCAGCAGTGGTGCACGTCAACCCTATCTATTGTGGACCGATAGCGGTCCTTACAGAACAGCAGACTGTACCGCACTCAAGCCTATGTACCGTAGCACCCTATACCAAGTTACCAGTCCTTATAAGAACTTTTGTGGAACAAGTGAGTTGTGAATGTTTAGCAGACTGCAGCAGAAGGGCAGCAGTCAAGTATAATATCCTTTCTATATTTGGAAGAAAGAATATTATACATGTACAAGCCTATTACTGTACCACTGATACCAGTCCTGAAAAGAACCTTTGTGGAACTAATAATAACAGCAAGTCTTTAAAATTACCCTCACTGCCTGACAACACTGCTTCCTTCCTGTCCCTATACAAATTGGCAAAAAAAGAGAACGATTAGTGGTTACTGGAACAGCTCTTTTGTGGACCTTGATAGTAACAGCTAATGATGATGATGATGATGATGATGATGAAAGACTAATCTGGCTGTCCCTGTAGCATACACCGTCCTTTCCCTTTCTCTAAACTAACAAAAGACACTCAGGCTGCTGCAAGAATCAGCAGCACAGCAAACCTATCAACACCTAACACCTATACCAGTCCTGAAAAGAACTTTTGTGTACCAAATAGCTAGTGGTTTATCTCTCCCTACTCCACACAGGAACCTGTCCCTATCGTAACAGAAGAAAGAATGTAAAATGGCCACCGGATCGGGTGTATTTATAGGTTAGGGGGAATGTACAAGTGTCCATGTGCTGTCATGTCTCAATTGGCTGTCCTGTATCACATGATAAACGTGTCACCAAAGGTTAAAGTTCTTGTATACATTAAACACGTAAGTCCGCCGCGGCGAACGACGGAAAAAGGCGTTCGAACGTGCGGACCGCGAATGTCGGAAATTCGCCGCGAAACGACCGCCGGGCGAACCGTTCGGCCATCACTACTGGGCATTGCTGTAGGAATAACCTCTAACGGCACACTGGGCCATGTTTGCAGGCTTTCCCTTATCTTGCACAGGTGCTATAAATCAGAGTCAAAGGCTTCGTATTTTGGACAGCTATTTAATCTAAGAGAAATTCCCAAAACATGGCCTGTTGGGGGGTACTTGAGGACAGGGTTGAGAACCCCTGCTCTACGGCACGGAGATTTAAAGAACTCCTGTAATATATAGTGTATATACACACACACACACACACACACACACACACACACACACACTAATCTACGGCTGTCCCAAATGCCTTTAGCGACCCAGAAATATACCATAATTGACACCAAATTATTTGGGCTCATTTACACCACTGCACTGCAATAACATGTTATGTACATTGGTGCACCATTTGATGTAAATAGCACCCCAATGCACTTTCCCAACATACCTGCTTTACAGCACACTGCAATTTGCTTTGTGCTAGCAAAAATGCAGTAGGTCTTATTTTGGTCCACACTATACAATCTGACTTTACAATTACCTTGAGATCTACCATCAACTATGTGGCAGAAGGGCCTGTGTGATTTGATACAAATTGAATGGATTGTTTAGTTCTCCTCATATTACATAGTTTTGGTTATTCTAAGGCCCCTTTCAAATCAGTGGACCTATCAATTTCGTCTGTCCATTTTTCAGGCGGACCCAATCGGACCACCCATTGTTGTCTATGGAGTGGCGGATGCCAGTGGACATGTGTCCGCTGATACCCTCCAGCATCCGATTTATTCCCCATCCGTCCAGAGGATCGGATCGGATGACAGTCGGATGGAAATGGCCAGGGAGTCCATTTTCCTCCAACTGCCCCATAGAGACCTGCGGGTTGTGCGGATACGGACCTGTCATCAGACTTCTCAGCAGGGATCAGTGGAGAAATTCCCCACTGAGCAGGTGGATCCACTGGACGAAGTCTGGCCCATCTGAAAAGGGACTAAAAGGAGATTGTACAATCAGATTGTATAATGCATGGCCAACTTTAGTTGCCTCCATACAAATATAAGCATTCCAGTTTTGACTCTGCATAAAAAAGCAAGAAACTTGCAGCACAGATTACATCGGATAGTGTTTTCCTGGTGAGATCAATAAAGAGTATTTCAATTCTACCTAATTCCACTATACCCTTGGTTTCAAAATCTGCTGGGTGTTGTAGTTCTGAACAGACTTTGGACTGTTATTTTATACAATTTAGCCACTTATATCCAAGTCTGTAAAATATATACATAAAAAAATAGATAAAACTTCAAAAAGTCCACAATTTAAATATATATATATAGCAGCGCTCAATATACAAAATCTTATTCAGATATTAGTTCATATGTGCTCTTGAAAGACTGGTGATAGAGTCCAATGAGTGAAGAGAAGAAAAAAAGGATCAAAACCACTTTCCACCTGGCGTTTTTTCCACCTTATGTGCTCTCCAAATACAAACCCCCCAAGGGGATGCACTCACCAGAAAATCAAGGATGTATGAGCCTCCAATAAACCAAACCACTGAGTTGTTTAGTCGTGGGAAATCAAAGATATGGGAGCCTTCAAAAACTTTAAATTCATTGGTCGCTTGATATCTCCATAATAGGATGGTCCAGAACTCATAAAGGAGACAAGATCATACTGACATAGTGTGATACTGTTTTAAAACCTTTATTAAAACCCCCATACAAAATAAGCGTACCAAATATATTCAAACAAATCGCATAGGATAAGTGTACTGTGCCTGAGTCACTCGTGGTGAGCCCCTTCGGTTACCGCGAACGACCGCTCTGTGCGTTCGGCTTACTTCCTGGTACCTTGGTTGGTTCACGAACGAGTACTGGAACGCACACGAAACTTCCGGTGTGTGTTACGCCCTGACGCGTTTCGTCATTTCCGACTTCGTCTCGAGGACGAAGTCGGAAATGACGAAACGCGAAGTAAGCCGAAATGACGAAACGCGAAGTAAGCCGAAATGACGAAACGCGAAGTAAGCCGAACGCACAGAGCGGTCGTTCGCGGTAACCGAAGGGGCTCACCACGAGTGACTCAGGCACAGTACACTTATCCTATGCGATTTGTTTGAATATATTTGGTACGCTTATTTTGTATGGGGGGTTTTAATAAAGGTTTTAAAACAGTATCACACTATGTCAGTATGATCTTGTCTCCTTTATGAGTTCTGGACCATCCTATTATGGAGATATCAAGCGACCAATGAATTTAAAGTTTTTGAAGGCTCCCATATCTTTGATTTCCCACGACTAAACAACTCAGTGGTTTGGTTTATTGGAGGCTCATACATCCTTGATTTTCTGGTGAGTGCATCCCCTTGGGGGGTTTGTATTTGGAGAGCACATAAGGTGGAAAAAACGCCAGGTGGAAAGTGGTTTTGATCCTTTTTTCTTCTCTTCACTCATTGGACTCTATCACCAGTCTTTCAAGAGCACATATGAACTAATATCTGAATAAGATTTTGTATATTGAGCGCTGCTATATATATATATTTAAATTGTGGACTTTTTGAAGTTTTATCTATTTTTTTATGTATATATTTTACATGAAGTGCAATTTTTAACAAGCAGCAGCTATTATTGTTTTATTATTTATTTGATTGAATCATTTAGTAATCATAAGGAGTAGTCTATAGATTGCTATATTTTTCTTTTAAAATTAAATCCTCAAGCGCTGAGCAGTGTGCGATTTATAGGTGGGTGACGATAAATTTCCAGCACGCTGGCCTGAAATATATCCAAGTCTGACTCTAAATTCCAGCCAACCGCGTTCAGAATGAATTACTAATGGAATTGTGGTAATTACTACCTGATTCAGTAAATTATAGCAATTATAAATGATTTAAAATATAATACGTTGTTTTATTGCTCTCCAAGAATGCCTGGGCTTCAGGGAGAAACAGGATCATTGGAAACTGATCCCTCCAGAGAGTGGTAAACAGCACTGATTCTCAAGTGGCCAGACACCCAAACCATTGGCATGCAGGGATGAGGGCATCCCAGCCAATCTGCAAACAGGCGATAGACAGAACTTGGGAAGAGGAATAAGTATGTACATGAAGTTGAGGCAGGACAGCTTGGACGGAGGACGGGTGATTGAGTATATATGGTTTTGGCACTTTAAAGCCCCGAGTGAGAACCGTTCAGAGATCAGAAAAACCTATGTCTGCATTCTAGTAAAGTATTCTTTTTTGTTGCAACATTCCTCTAAAAATAGCCATTGACATAGTTTTCATATTTTTTGCGCTTGTTCTATAATATATTCAAAACATTTCATACAAATGGTTTGTAGTCCCTCATTCATACATATCAAAACAAATACCACGACAGAGAATACATGCTACGAAAACAAGAAAAAGTTCAATCGTTTTTGGTGGATGCCTTCTTATAACTATGGAATACAACAGCAGTTAGACCGCCCTCCCGATCTTCCTCATCATAGCCAATACAAAAGTCAAGCAAGGGCGCCTTATACATGTCTTCAGTAATGTCAACATGCACAGTCTAAATTAACATTCAGAATGTCTTCACAATTCCACAGTTTTTGGAAATCACAAATCCATAGTAGAGTTGAGCTCACAAATCGGATTGTGTCTAGGTGTTATCTTGTCTGCATAAGACTTTCAACAGACCAAAGTTTAACAGACTTGAGTCCTAATGCCTCGTGCACACCATCGGACTTTCTGAGAACAAAACCGTGGAATTTTGTCCAAAGGGTGTTAGCTTAAACTTGTCTTGCATACACACGGTCACACAAATGGCCAACAATTCCGAACATAGTGACATACTACGTGTTTTGTTTTAGCTCTTTAGCACCATACTTTGGGCTCCTTCTGCTAAAATTTGTGTTAGTAGAAGTTTGGCGAGTGTTGATTTGCGCTTTCAGTTTCTGAACGGCCGTTCGTCAATCAGCCATGTGGTGGAATCGGAGGAGATAACGTGTTATTATTGGCCTCCGAGTTATTGCTTTGACATTTTTTTGGTTGAATAATGATTTGATTTGGTAGATTTTCTATATTTTTGGATGCATAGAATGCATTTTTTAGTTAAGGTCTATTGGCAGACATCACGTCTCATTTTATTTTTTTTAATGCACAATAAAAACAGTGTGTAGAATAATACTTGGCTATGTGTTTTACTTCAAATGGAAGTTTGGGAGTAGGCAGGTACATTTTAAAAAATTCAATGTAAAATTACCAAGGGACACAAACATAGTTGTATCTTTTATATTAAAAACTATGAGATAATGGTGTTGTGGTAACTTACACAAATAAAAAAAATTTAAATAAATACTATTCTTGATATCACTAGAAAAAAAGCCTTTGAAAATTTGTTTGCAATAACTCCATCAGTACCACCAGCAAAGCAGCCTCATTATTATCCCATTAAAGAAGAAGAGAATGTGCGCTGCATTTTGACTTTTGTGTGACGGACTTGTGTACACATGATTGGAAAGTCCGACACCACACATTTGTTGGTGGAAAATTTGAGAGCCTGCTAGCCAACATTTGTTGGTGGAAAGTCCGACAGCAAATGTCCGATGGAGCGTGCACATGGTCGGACTTACCTCCAACATTTCCCGTTGGAATATCCGATCGTGTGTATTAAGCTGGCCATAGATGCATTTTCAAACAAAAAGTCTTAAGAAAATAACATTCTAAGAAAGTTTGTACTTTTTTCTAATTACTAGTGGGTAAAATCAATTTTTGTTTGTACCATATTTTGTATCATAAGCGGTAACCCCCGAGCCAGACTCGGGATCGCATCGCTGGATACAGGGAGAGGTTACTTACCTTGTCCCCTGGATCCAGCGATGTCCTCCGCGCTGTGTGATCGAGCTGTCCTCCGCTCCATTCACACAGTGCCCGAGTGCCGCCGATCTCCGTTCCCTGCGACGTTACGGCGCACAGGAGCGGAGATCGGCGCCAAATTCAAAAAAGTTAAAATACACAAAACACACACAGTACTGTAATCTTACAGATTACAGTACTGTATAAAAACATCACACACCCCCTTTGTCCCTAGTGGTCTGTGCAATGCCCTGCATGCACTTTTATATTATAAATACTGTTTTTTCTGCCTGGAATTTGGAGATTGTCCATAGCAACCAAAAAGTGTCCCTTTATGTCAAAAGTGATTTTAGACCAACTAGAAAACAGCGATAATAAATTAGACTCACTTGCAGAATTGAGCGATAGCGATTTGTGGGGAAATTCGTCATCAAACACTAAATCTAATGACAGCGACAATTCTGCAAATGAGCAAATTTCAGTGTTTTTGCATTTGATTACATTATTGAATCATTTTTATTATTATTTATTATATTATAAACTTTATCATACCCGGGATGTCTGCTAGACTCTGGTTTGAACAGATTTAAGAGAGTTATTCCTAAGAATACAGGACTACAATATAAAACGCCAAATTTCCATGCAAAATAATTGTACCGCTTTCAGCACCTAAAACCAGAACTAATCATACCGCCAGGGAGGTTAAGTTTGTCAAGGCCTTGAGATAGGCTATAATCCACCAGAACGTCATTTACAGGAACGGTTTTCTGCTCATCTGTCATAGATTTCCCAGAGACTTCTACTTGGGCTGACACATACGGCATTAATAGAAATTTGTTCAACAGGTCCGGAAAAACAGAAACATTTAAGTCTTCCGGAGGTCAACTGTATGAAGGTATAAAGATCATACTAGATGTCTAAAAAAATCAGTTTGAAGAGTATTTAATAATACAATTCAGAATCCATCTCAGATTTTAGACAGGAAGCAGAGACATAAGACTGCTGCTCGCCACATCTGCTGCATTAAATCTGAAATCCACCATGGCCCTTGCTGTATTGTTAATGATGACACTATGAATAAACTCGTCAATTTCAGGCCGATTGATGTTTAAACAAAGTGTGAAAGTTGTATACAATGTGAAAAGCAGTGGTGACCCTTTTTCATGTAAGGAACACAAAAGCTAGCATAGTTTATATGTGCGATATACAGATAGGACATGATTAAAATACTAAGAAACCAAACCTGAATAACACTTTGTACAGACCTGACCCCTCTCATACTCCTGGCATAAATTCCAATATCATAGAAGAAGCAGGAAATGTACACATTAACTTCCCCCTCTCCCCCCCTTTAAAGGACCACTTACAGATTAGGCAATAAAAAATCTGTACTATATGAAAGAGCTGGTAATAAAATGTATTATGTACAAACACACCAAAAGGGATCCACGAGCAACATGTGCAGCCTGTTCCAATGTGAACTGCCATACCAGTCATAAAACAGACACCATATTGATTACAGTTGCTTGTTTTTCTTATCCGAGATTGTTGGGTAGGAGAAATGTGTGTGAAAATCAGTGGCGGCTGGTGAAGTTTTTGGATGGGGGGGCGCCAGACCCCGCCCATCATGACCCCGCCCACCATTTTGGCCCCTCCCACTTCTCATAAAACACGCCCCTTATGTAATCGGAAAAAAAAATTGACGTGGGTTCCCTTCCGAGAGCATACCAGGCCCTTAGGTCTGGTATGGATTCCAAGGGGAACCCCCTACGCCGAAAAAACGGCGTGGGGGTCCCCCCCAGATCCACACCAGACCCTTATCCGAGCACGCTACCCGGCCGGCCAGGAAAGGGGGTGGGGACGAGCGGGCGGCCCCCCCCTCCTGAGCCGTACCAGGCCGCGTGCCCTCAACATGGGGGGGTGCCTTGGGGGAGGGGGGGGCGTGCGGCCCCCCCACCCCAAAGCACCTTGTCCCCATGTTGATGAGGACAAGGGCCTCTTCCCGACAACCCTGGCCGTTGGTTGTCGGGGTCTGCGGGCGGGGGGCTTATCGGAATCCGGGAGCCCCCTTTAATAAGGGGGCCCCGGATACCGGCCCCCCACCCTATGTGAATGAGTATGGGGTACAATGTACCCCTACCCATTCACCTGTGAAAAAAAGTACAAAAAAAAAAAACAACACAGGGTTAAAATATTTTATTGCACAGCTCCGGGGGTCTTCCGTCTTCGGGGGTCTTCTCGCCGGACTCCTCCGCTATCTTCTTGTAGCTCTTTTGCTAGCGGAGGAGTCCGGCTTTCTTCCTCGCCGCCGGCCTCTTCTCCCGACTTCGGGGGTCTTGTCCCCCTCTTCGGTTCTTCTGCCGGGCCACCGCGCCTTCTTATAGCTCTTTTACAGGCGGTGGCCCGGTCTTCTGCTGCCGCCGCCGCCCGTTCTTCTTCTTCTTCCTCCTCTCCTTCTTCTCCAGGAGATGTTGCCTCGACGATCTCCCTGGCCGGAATGCCAGGGACGCGCTGTGCTGCCACTTTTATAGAAGAACAATGGGGCGGGTGTCACATGGGTTGATGTCACATGGGTTGGTCACATGGCGACTGTGACATCAACCCATGTGACACCGCCCCATTGTCCCTATATAAGTAGCAGCGCGTCCCTGGCATTCCGGCCAGGGAGATCGTCGAGGGGAAGAAGAAGAAGAAGAAGAAGAAGAAGAAGAAGAAGAAGAAGAAGAAGAAGAAGAAGAAGAAGAAGAAGAAGAAGAAGAAGAAGAAGAAGAAGAAGAAGAAGAAGAAGAAGAAGAAGAAGAAGAAGAAGAAGAAGAAGAAGAAGAAGAAGAAGAAGAAGAAGAAGAAGAAGAAGAAGAAGAAGAAGAATAAGAAGAAGAAGAAGAAGAAGAAGAAGAAGAAGAAGAAGAAGAAGAAGAAGAAGAAGAAGAAGAAAGAAGAAGAAGAAGAAGAAGAAGAAGAAGAAGAAGAAGAAGAAGAAGAAGAAGAAGAAGAAGAAGAAGAAGAAGAAGAAGAAGAAGAAGAAGAAGAAGAAGAAGAAGAAGAAGAAGAAGAAGAAGAAGAAGAAGAAGAAGAAGAAGAAGAAGAAGAAGAAGAAGAAGAAGAAGAAGAAGAAGAAGAAGAAGAAGAAGAAGAAGAAGAAGAAGAAGAAGAAGAAGAAGAAGAAGAAGAAGAAGAAGAAGAAGAAGAAGAAGAAGAAGAAGAAGAAGAAGAAGAAGAAGAAGAAGAAGAAGAAGAAGAAGAAGAAGAAGAAGAAGAAGAAGAAGAAGAAGAAGAAGAAGAAGAAGAAGAAGAAGAAGAAGAAGAAGAAGAAGAAGAAGAAGAAGAAGAAGAAGAAGAAGAAGAAGAAGAAAGAAGAAGAAGAAGAAGAAGAAAGAGAAGAAGAAGAAGAAGAAGAAGAAGAAGAAGAAGAAAGAAGAAGAAGAAGAAGAAGAAGAAGAAGAAGAAGAAGAAGAAGAAGAAGAAGAAGAAGAAGAAGAAGAAGAAGAAGAAGAAGAAGAAGAAGAAGAAGAAGAAGAAGAAGAAGAAGAAGAAGAAGAAGAAGAAGAAGAAGAAGAAGAAGAAGAAGAAGAAGAAGAAGAAGAAGAAGAAGAAGAAGAAGAAGAAGAAGAAGAAGAAGAAGAAGAAGAAGAACGGGCGGCGGCGGCAGCAGAAGACCGGGCCACCGCCTGTAAAAGAGCTATAAGAAGGCGCGGTGGCCCGGCAGAAGAACCGAAGAGGGGGACAAGACCCCCGAAGTCGGGAGAAGAGGCCGGCGGCGAGGAAGAAAGCCGGACTCCTCCGCTAGCAAAAGAGCTACAAGAAGATAGCGGAGGAGTCCGGCGAGAAGACCCCCGAAGACGGAAGACCCCCGGAGCTGTGCAATGAAATATTTTAACCCTGTGTTGCGTTTTTTTTTTTGTACTTTTTTTCACAGGTGAATGGGTAGGGGTACATTGTACCCCATACTCATTCACATAGGGTGGGGGGCCGGTATCCGGGGCCCCCTTATTAAAGGGGGCTCCCGGATTCCGATAAGCCCCCCGCCCGCAGACCCCGACAACCAACGGCCAGGGTTGTCGGGAAGAGGCCCTTGTCCTCATCAACATGGGGACAAGGTGCTTTGGGGTGGGGGGGGGGCCGCACGCCCCCCCTCCCCCAAGGCACCCCCCCATGTTGAGGGCACGCGGCCTGGTACGGCTCAGGAGGGGGGGGGGGGGCGCCCGCTCGTCCCCACCCCCTTTCCTGGCCGGCCGGGTAGCGTGCTCGGATAAGGGTCTGGTGTGGATCTGGGGGGACCCCCACGCCGTTTTTTTCGGCGTAGGGGGTTCCCCTTGGAATCCATACCAGACCTAAGGGCCTGGTATGCTCTCGGAGGGGGAACCCACGTCAAATTTTTTTTCAGAAATTTGGCGTGGAGTTCCCCCTTCAGAGCTCATTCTCTGATTGGCCACGGCAAAAGTCGCCTGGCCTGGGGAAACCTTTCTGGCTGTGAAAGCTTTTTGCATTCATTCAGCTAAATGCACGAACATTCTCCACAAAGTTGAGGCTAGAAAGCCTTTATGCGGTGACTCACCTCTCACTGTCTGGCAGCTCCGCTCGGGCTAAGGAACGGAGCTGCCTACGTCACTTCCGGGTTTCGTGAAGCAGCCGAAAGCCGGAAGTGACTGCCTGTCTAAGAATGACAATGCTCCCGCCCGTAGAATCACAGTGATTTTACGGGCGGAAGCTAGTCGGCGTTCTGCAGTGCGCCGCAAGGCGGGTTTTTAACCCGCAAATGAAGCGCCATGGATGCAATCTTGTGATTGCATCGACGTGGCGCTTCTCATAGTGCACTGTGACCGGCGCCACAGTACACTATGTTAAATGACATTTTTTTTTTTTTTTTTTTAGTTTTTTTTTAACTTTTTTTTTTTTTTTTTTACACCTAGGGAGAGGGGGGGCGGCGCCCGGGCGCCCCCTATGGGCGGGCCGCCACTGGTGAAAATACTGTTATTCACTGTATAGTGCAAGAAAACAAGAAAGTGAGAGAGCAAAATAGCAAGATATCAGGGAACTGGAGAAAGTGCAGAGAAGGGCAACCAAACTGATAAGAGGCATGGAGGAGCTCAGCTATGAGGGTAGATTAGAGGAACTGAATTTATTCACTCTTAAGAGGAGATTAAGAAGGGATATGATAACCATGTATAAATATATAAGGGAGCCATATAGTGAACTTGGTGTTGAGTTATTCACTTTACGGTCAACACTGAGGACAAGGGGGCACTCTTTATGTCTAGAGGAAAAAAGAGATTTCCCAAAAGCTGTGAAAATGTGGAAAAGACTCCCTCCAGAGGTGGTTCTGGCCAGCTCAGAAGAGGCCCGGATTCTTTCCTATATGTACATGTATCAGCCATAACCCGTTGCAGGGCGGCCTTGACTTTATGGCTTACCAGTTACCTTCTCTTGGCCTGCTCTTCCACTTCTAGGGGTTCCCAGGGTTGATACCCAATGATTTGAACACGGACACAGATGAAGTCCTCTTTAAAAGGTTTTATTTTGCGGCAAGAACTCAAGGACAATTAACACACAGTCTCCAAGACCCTTTTCACACTGGGGCGTTTTTCAGGCGCTTTAGCGTTAAAAAAAAGCGCCTGTAAAGCGGTTGAAAGAAGCCTCATCTGCAATTCCAATGTGAAAGCCCGAGTGCTTTCATACTGAGATCCCTTTCACACTAGGCCATTTTTCAGGAGTTTTAGCTTTAAAAAGAGCGCCTGAAAGAAGCCGCAACTGCAAACCCAGCGCTTTTGGAGCGGTGAATACACCGCTCCTAATGCACCCCTTCCCATTGGAATCAATGGGAAGCGCCTGCAAAACGCCTGAAAAGCGATATTGGCAGCAGCGCTTTTTGGGTGCTTTTAACCCTTTATTTGGCCACTAGCAGGGGTTAAAAGTGGCCCAATAACGCTTGAAAAAAGCTGGTAAAGCGCTGCTAGTTTAAGCGGCCCTTTACGAGCGTTTTTCGGGTGCTGACATTGTGAAAGGGCTCTTAAAGCACTTAGGCTCTCACATTGGTATTGCAGATGAGGCTTCTTTCAAGCGCTTTACAGGCGCTTTTTTTTTAACGCTAAATCGCCTGAAAACAGAGGGCACGGGTAAAGAACTCAGGCACCTTGAACTGCAGGTCTAGCAAAGTCTCTATTTCCACCCAGAGAGTAGCCACTCGCAGCTGGGCACTTCAAGGCTGAACAGATCTCTAGCCAGAGATCATGGCAGTCAGCATGTTGACTCAAACTAAGAGAGTGAACAAGAACCTTTTTCCTCCATACCTGGAACATTTCCCGTCTCCTCAATGGTACTGGAAAAGTGTGAATTCCTCAATGTCCTTCTCAACTCAGTAACCAGGCACTTCTCAGGATGCTACTTGCCGGCCCTCCTCCGAAGAGTCCTCCTCCGGTCACTTCCTCGAGCTGCGGTGTCCCTCCAAGCCGAGAGCACACCCGGACACTTTGAATCCTCCCTCAGTTACTGCGCCTCGGACCAGCAGGTTCCGAGACTCGGGAACGGGACAGATTCCTACCCCAGACCAAACAGGCCTTTCAGGGGCCACTGACAGGAACATGTTATGGGTGTCGAACACCCCATGACCGAGACCCCTCACGGGGCTACCCCAGTCCTGGAACCAGACCAGACCAGACTACACAGGTTTTACGAACAACTCCGAAACCCCGAACACATGACCCACACCCCTTTAAGTAGCCCTTCCCAGACTCCTCAGCGGACCCTGACACTCCCACTGATTGGATGTTTTGGTATCGGCCTTCTCGAGCCAATCAGACCTGGTTCTGGCCTGTCATGTGCACCTCACCGTTCACATGACCAGGCAGAACTTTCAAACATAGCCTGGCCAGACTGGTGTTAAGGCCTACCTACACAATTACCCCTCCAAACCTTTATTAAAACTAAACTTACACACGTGTGACATTTGATCCCAAATGCCATCCGCTACATACAGAATATAACTGGATACTAACATATATAGCAAAAGTTGATCCAGGAAAAATCTGACTGTCAGGAAGAAATTTTCTTCCCCTGCTGTAGTAAATTGGATCATGCTTTGCTGGGGTTTTTCGCCTTCCTCTGGATCAACTGTGGGTGAAGGATTCTGTACAGTGAGGGGTGAAAAAAAAAAAAAAAAAAAAAAAAAAAAGTATTTGATCCCCTGATTATTTTGCAAGTTTACCCACTGACAAAAGAAAAGATCAGTCTATAATTTTAATGGTAGGTTTATTTTAACCCTTTCCCGCCGAGCGTACGCACATCTGCGTACTCGGCTTCCGGGGGTTATACCGGGATGATGCCCGCACCTGCAGGCATCATCCCGGTACCGATTTTTACAGCAGGCGATTGGCTATCCAGGCATAACAACCGATGCGGCTAAAAGCCGCTCGGCTGTTATGCCGGAGGAGCGGGAGGGGACGCCCCCCCCTCCCGCCGCCTCTCGCTGCTGTTACCGGTGCTCCCGCTCGATCGGGAGCACCGATTAAAGATCCGTCGGCTCTGGCTGCTGGGGAGGAACTGGAACGAAGCCGTAATCGGCTTCGTTCCAGTCTCCTCATCGTAAACACGGAAGCGACGTCATGACGTCACTTCCCGTTTACTCGGCTGCCAATGGCGCCGGTTTTAAAAAAAATATCCGGTATTCAGAATCGCCGTTTTCGGCGATCTGAATACACTGAAGTGTAAAGGAGGGGTGGGGGGTCTTTTAGACCCCCGATCCCTCCATAAAGAGTACCTGTCACCACCTATTACTGTCACAAGGGATGTTTACATTCCTTGTGACAGCAATAAAAGTGATCAAATTTTTTTTTTTTTTATTTAAACAATTTAGTCATTTAAAAATAAATAAAATAAATAAAAAAATAAAAAAAAAAATTTCAAAGCGCCCGCCGTCCCCGCGAGCTCGCGAAGCAAAGAAAACGCATGCGGAAGTCGCGCCCGCGTACGTAAACGGTGTTCAAGTCACACATGTGAGGTATCGCCGCGATCGTCAGAGCGAGAGCAATAATTCTAGCAGTAGACCTCCTCTAACGCTAACCTGGTAACCGTAAAAAATGTTTAAAGCGTCGCCTATTGAGATTTTTAGGTACCGTACTTTGTCGGCAATCTACAAGTGCGCGCAATTATAAAGTGTGACATGTTTGGTATCTATTTACTCGGCGTAACATTATCTTTCACATTTCGCAAAAAAATTGGGCTAATTTTACTGTTTTGTTTTTTTTTTATTCATGAAAGTGTCCCTTTTCCCAAAAAGTTGCGTTTAAAACACCACTGCGCAAATACCGTGTGACATAAAATATTGCAACAATCGCCGTTTTATTCTCTAGAGCCTCTGCTAAAAAAATATATATAATGTTTGGGGGTTCCAAGTAATTTTCTAGCAAAAAATATGGATTTTAACTTGTAAACACCAAATTCCAAAAATAGGCTTAGTCATGAAAGGGTTAACAGTGAGAGACAGAACAAAAAAAAATCCAGAAAAACGCATTTCAAAAAAGTTATAAATTGATTTGCATTTTAAATGAGTGAAATAAGTATTTGACCCCTTTGCAAAACAGGACTTAGTACTTGGTGGCAAAACCCTTGATGGCAATCACAGAGATCCGACGTTTCTTGTAGTTGGCCACCGAGTTTGCACACATCTCAGGAGGGATTTTGTCCCACTCCTCTTTGCAGATCCTCTCTAAGATATTAAGGTTTCGAGGCTGACGCTTGGTAACTCAAACCTTCAGCTCCCTCCACATAATTTCTATGGGATTAGGGTCTGGAGACTAGCTAGTGAACTTGTCCTTCTTGAGCCACTCCTTTGGTGCCTTGGCCATGTGTTTTGGGTCATTGTCATGCTGGAATACCCAGCCACAACCCAAATTTCAATTCCCTGCCTGAGATAAGGAGGTTCTCACCCAAGATTTGACCGTACATGGCTCCTTCCATCGTCCCTTTGATGCAGTGACATTTTTCTCTTCCCCCTAGCAGAAAAACAACCCCAAAACATAATGTTTCCACCTCCATGTTTGATGGTGAGGATGGTGTTCTTGGGGGTCATAGACAGCAGGACTCCTCCTCCAAACACGGCGAGTTGAGTTGATGCCAAAGAGCTTGATTTTGGTCTCCTGTGATCACAACACTTTCACCCAGTTCTCTGAATCATTCAGATGTTCATTAGCAAACTTTAGACTGGTCTATACATGTGCTTTCTTGAGCAGGGGGACCTTGCAGGCGCTGCAGGATTTCAGTCTTTTAAAGTGTAAGTAAACACCCCCTATCGTTTTCAGCCAAGGAAGCTGCCATCTTTATTCTACAACTGACATGATGCTGCACATGTGATCAGTTATGACACCAGGCATTTTGCGTGGTTTGACAGTTTGGTTGAGAGCACAACAAATGGGAGTGTTGGCCCGTGCCAGAAATGAAACGGTTTTATGGATGGGTTTACTTCTGCTTTAAGGCTTGGTGTGTTACCAATTGTTTTCTTGGTGACTATGGTCCCAGCTGCCTTAAGATCATTGACAAGATTCTCCTGTGTAGTTCTGGGCCGATTCATCACCGTTCTCATGATCATTGAAACTCCACGAGGCGAGATCTTGCATGGAGCCCCAGACCAAGGGAGATTGACAGTTATTTTGCGTTTATTCCATTTGCCAATAATCACACCAACTGTTGTCACCTTCTCACCAAGCTGCTTGGCAATGGTCTTGTAGCCGATTCCAGCCTTGTATTAGTTCTACAATCATGTCCTTGACATCCTTGGACAGCTCTTTAGTCTTGGCCATGGTGGAGAGATGGAATGTGACTGATTGCTTCTGTAGACAGGTGTCTTTTATGCAGGGAGTTTAGAGAGTGCTCATAATCTCAGCTTGTTACCTGTATAGAAGACACCTGGGAGCCAGAAATCTTGCTGAGTGATAGGGGATCAAATACTTATTACACTCATTAAAATGCTGATAACTTTTTTGAAGCGCTTTTCTGGATATTTTTGTCATTATTCTTTTTCTCACTTTTAAAATAAATCTACCATTAAAATTATAGACTAATCATTTTTGTGTCAGTGGGCTAATGTACAAAATCAGCAAGGGATCAAATACTTTTCTCCCCTCACTGTATATGGGAATGTATGTTTTTTTTTTGGGTTGAACTCGTGTCCTTTTCAACCTGACTAATTATATAACTATGTAAGAGCGAATGAGAGCGTGAGGGCAAGAGTGAAAGAGTGAAGATGGGGATGGAGAAATATGGAACAAAGACCTTATGAAACCCATCCATACGAGTGGAGACCAGTAAAGTCCAGGGATGGGTGTCAGTAGCATGCTGGGAAACCTTTCAGCAAAATCCTGGACAAATGAATCCTCACTTCCCTAACAAACCATGATGTCATCGGGAGAAGTCAAGCAGTGGTCATCATACCGCAGATCATATCTAAAGCTTTCGCAGACTCATTTAGAACCCTTTTTGCAACACCTTTCTCAAACCACTGAAGAGTGGAATAGGAGGGAAAGCATATGATGTCCTCAAGAGCTCATATATGGAGGTTCAACTCTTTAACATAACAATGAACTGGCTGCTCTAGAAACCAGGAATAAAACAGTACACAGTAAGTTGTTTTTACTCATTCAACCAGCAGGCTGATAGAAAAAAAAAGAACTGGCGTATTCCTGCATCCACACAAGCAAGATGGATGGTGGAATTCTTCTCACTGCTATTGTATTCGGACAGTGGGACTCATAATTCACTCATCAGTGCTGCAATGGATTGGCTGCAAGCTGCTGATTGATGAAGGTTTTCCAAGAGAACCATTTAACAGATGCCGATCTAACGATTGGCTTCTGTCGAACAGGGAGGGCCACACACAGATCGAAGTTTAGCTGGTCCCTGCTGCACTGGGGAAATATTGATCAGTGTGTACCCAGCTTAAGCCTGGGTTCACACTATTGCGATGCGGTAACTAGCGCAATTCCAATGCGGGGTACCCGCATTACATCACACTACGGTGTGCGAACCGCAGGTGTCAATACAAAGCGCGGGAGACCCGCAAAATAAAATACTGCTGACTTTTAAAATAAGGACACTCACCTGTCACAGGGTCCAGCTATGTCGGCACCTGAGGCCGGACCGAATCGTCCCTTGGTCCTCAGAATGCTGGCGCCGCCATCTTCGCTATGGGAATCAGGAAATGAAGCCTCCCGGCTTCAATTCCAGGTTCCCTACTGCGCATGTGTAAGTTGCGTAGGGCAATCTAAATGGTCCGTGCTGTCTCTGCAAAATGTGACACTGGGGAGGGGAGGGTTCCGAGAAGTGGAGGTTCAATTTTCGTGTGAACCTCCGCTTTAACGACACCCCCAGATCAGTTCACAGATTGCAGTGCGAAATATAAATTCAGACAGGAATCGTATTGCATGGGTGTGACCCAAGCTACTGAAATACAGTACAATATGGGCCTTACCCCACCAACTGAAAGAAAATAAAGATAATGTTCCAAGGAAAACCACAAACCAAGAGCTCTCCATTTAAATTAAACAATTGGGGGGGGGGGGGGGGCAACGGAGAAAGCAAAAAGAGCTTGGAGGGGAAAGCGACAAAGAGGCAGGAAGACTCCTCTTCTATCCTTAACCTCTTATTAGACGTGTGCACACTGAAATGTTTCGCTTCGGAATTTCTTTTTCATCCGAAAAATACATTTATTTAGTCCAGAAATTTCTTTTTATTCATTTAATTTCCTTAAATAAAAAGGAATTGGTTTGAAAATCTGAAATAATTAAGGTCGAATCTGTCATTGAAGGCTTATGGTGTCTGTCGAATGTTCTAAGAAGATTCGACAGAGCAGCTAAACTGTAAGACGCCGCAATCGTACATTTCGGATCGAATGTTTGGCCTACAAGCTGTAGTAAAATTCTAATGCTGTATGACACTAGTAATAATTATATTTATTAATTATTATTACTAGTCAACTAACTAGCTACCAATGTCCACTCATGGTGACTGCTTCGTCGAATATTCATGTCAAATCATCTTGAACTAAGAGTTAGGTTAGGCACATTCAACCTTTTTTGCTATTGTCTCTATAATGTCAAATCTTTTCTCTCTATGTAGAATAATCTTGAACTAATAGAGCTAAAGTTAGGCACATTCGATCACAGATCGCTATTGTCAACATCATGTCGAATCTCCTATCTATATCGAACTGTTGCAACGAAAATGAGAATAAAGCATTTGTTTATGTTGGATCTTTTGGTTTTCGGATTCTAGGTGTTTGTTAAAACGATAACGAAAATACCCTAAATTCGGATGAAAACGAAAGCACAAGTTTACTAATAATGCCCTGAGTTTTTCACTCCAATAATCCCCCCCTTTCCCAGGGAAGGTGGAAGAGAAAGAAAAAGAAAAAAAAAAGGAAGAGAGAAAGAAGGAGGAAAGAAAGTCTCTGTGTTACAAAATGATAATGAGAATTGTATGCTTCTTA